>NC_056731.1:1441580091-1441612591 GCF_019279795.1 Protopterus annectens
AGACCCTTATATAACTTCTGTCCTATGCATTCCTAGTGGGGGAGGAGGATAGGGACTAATTGCAGGAGGAGTCCTGTGGGAGTGATTGACAGGTCTCTCAGCTAGATTCATAGGATGGGCAGTTCAAACAAAAACAATCAATTGACTCAAACTACAGGTAAGTGATATGGAGACAGTACCAAGAGAATAGATTAACTGCAGTTAAGTAAATGGCAGTACAGTTCAAGGGGGGAACTAAACTAGCACAAGTTAATTATTTCTGGTTTTATTAATTCTGGGGTAGTGCAGTTTAGTTTGGAAGTGGATATCTATTGCCATACAAAAATAACTAATATTGACCGGTCACAGATGAAACTGGGGAAAAAGGCACAGTTGGATATAAAAGCCGTAGATAAAAATTAAAAATTTTGGCTTGTAACTCTGAAAGAGAGGTACAGCATCCAGCAGTGTGTCATCAACTAGTGTCTGAAATGGGGTCTTACAGGGTTGGAGTTAGGAAAACTGGACTAGCTAGACAGGCCTTTGCAAGTGTGCACGCTTTAAACAACAAAAAAACTCAGTATATAAAAGCATTAACATTAAGTCTTTATGTTGAAAGTTAAGACATGCATTGCTTCTAATATGAAGAAAAGTCTTAATTACAGAGAAGCGTTTTAATATTTTTCCTGGAATTGCACATAAACTCATTCATTCTTCATTCATTTCTGATTCATTCATTCTTATGGTATCCTAAAAAGCTGAGAATTGCTTATAGAACTCGTATAAGATTATGGAAGTATGGTGGTATTAGCTTCCCAGATGTAGAATCTCATTCTATTGATGCAAATTTTAACTCCGTTATATCTGGATAGACTCAACCTAAACTAGCCAATGGAAAACTATCCATTAGCAGATTATACTAAATTTCTATAAGTTTATTAACAATTATAAATTAGAAATATGTATTAATCATTTCATATGGTTAACAAAAATTACCTTAGAAATCAATTCATGTCAGCCTTTAGACTCTGCATATATGAAATCAGTTCTTAAAACAGTTAAACTCCATTAATATTAAAATGGAAATTTTGCTTACTAAAATGATATGATTAGTATTATGGTCTGATTGATTGTTTTGAAAAAAGGAAAAGCTAAATCCCCACAATATTTCATGAAAGAATATAAGTTTGTTGAATCTGCTAACCAGTTAATATTAGCCATCATTAAGAAATGAAATGAATTTGTGGATAATATGAGTGAAGAGGAACAGAATATTATTCCTTTATATGAATACATGAATGCTGCTATTGAAAGTCAATTGACATACAAAGGAATCTTGTCAGAGCTATATAAGTTAATTATAACTAACAATAATAATAATAATAATAATAATAACAAAATAATAATAATAATAATAATAATAATAATAATAATAATAATAATAGTCTTGATGCAAAGTTCTGAAACTTTTTAGATAGTGGTGGATTGAGTGACTCAATAAATGGTAAGAATAAAGTTTTAGTACGTAAATCAGTTAGTCAGACTTCTTCAAGTTTATATTAGGAATTTTTTATGGAAATATATGCATAGAATGTTTCTCCATATAAAATGTCTAAGTTTAGTAACATTACTTCTTCAGTTTGTTGGAGATGTAGTAAAGATGTAAAAGCTGATTGGACACACAAGCTTATTGACTGTAAAAATTAAATGTATTTTTGGAAGAGATACAAACATTTTTAAGGGGGTTAATGTCTGATAATTGTTCTTTAACTAGATCAGCAACACTAATGAATGTTTTGCTTTCTGTATTTGTAAAAGCCAAAGAACAAAAACTTTTTTGAGCTCTCTTGGCAGTTACTAGAAAAGTTATTACAAAAACATGGAAATCAAACTTAGTTCTTACTCTGAAAGGATTTTTAAGTTTAACAAAAATACTGTGTAAAACTGAAAAAGAAGTGATCAAAATAAGATCTATAAATCATAGTACGAACTTTAGTTGTTGGGATAGCCTTGAAATGCTATACCAGCATTCCTAATATGTTAATTGTATGCGATGACCTTGGTGATTCAATGTATTGCAATCACTGTATAACAATATGTGAAGTTGAATTTCTTCCTTTTTGTGTATACATTGTAAATATGTTAAATTAATAAACATTTTTTTTTAAAAAAG
Organism: Protopterus annectens; assembly: GCF_019279795.1. Classification (NCBI taxonomy): domain Eukaryota; kingdom Metazoa; phylum Chordata; order Ceratodontiformes; family Protopteridae; genus Protopterus; species Protopterus annectens. Next base: position 1,441,582,244 of record NC_056731.1, read on the forward strand.
ACACAGTGCTTAATTCAATCAGCTTGCTCAAAATGTGCAAATAATGGTGGTCTAGCCAGTGTTCTGATTTGCAGAAAAAAATAGTTAACAAGTAGTAAGTTTTATAAATAAAGCATTACATGTATTGTAGGGCATTGAGACCCTCAGAGGTTCGTGGGTTCTGGTGGTCCTCAAGAACCATCCACATATATAAGGAAATGTTGACACATTTTAGTACCAGGTTGTATCCTAAATCATTTCCCTGGGCTGTGTCAAGTCTAGGACCTACCATTCTCAGAGGTGTGTACATATAATGCTGCTGTAACTTGTTTGGGTGCTGATAGAGGAGAATCTGGTCATTTGTTCTTTAACATTCCTCAAAATCAAACCTCAGAGGTTTGCAGACAAAGTTAAGTATAGCTTGTCTAGGAGAAAAAAGGTGGAAGACAAGTCTAAAACATACCATTTTCATAGGTGTGTACATAATGGCACTACAGCTTGTGTGGGAGCTGATATAGGAGAGTGTGTAGTTTTTCTTTAACTTTCCTCAAAAATCAAACCTCAGATGTGTGCACAGAAAGTTGAGCATAGCTTGTCTAGGGATTGTGTACACTGTAGGAAAAAAAAGTGAAAGACATTAAAGTGATCATTTTTTTGTACTTACCTTGCAAAACAAACATCAGATTATCTTTTGGGATAGAAGGAGTCATGCTGTGTATGCTTGTCTGACAACAAGTTGAATTATATTACTCTGACCATTACTTCTTTTATTTCTTTACCAGTTTTCAATAAATGAGTTTGCAGAAGATGGCCATCTTTTGGGATAGGGGTAAGCAGGCATGTTGTGATTATTTATGACAGCAATAACTTGAAATGTATGACTCTGGACATTTGTTCTTTCACTTATATCCTCATTTAAGACCAGATGGGTACACAGAAATTGATTACATTTTTGTTGGTGGGAGGAACTTTTCACAGATAATTATTTATGTCACCTTGCCATTTGTCTTCACATCTTATTAGGTGCTACTATTTTGCTAGTTTAGAAAATTAAGCATTTTAAGTAACTTCTTCTTTAAAAGGAAAAAAAATGTAAGGATGAAGGTCTTTCCTCACTCATGATTTTTGTTCAGGTGAGAGAGTCAGAAAGAAAACTCTGAAATGCACCTCACAACATCTAGAATCTTTTGACTTCTAGGAAACTAGTGGTCCCCGGAGCCTTTGCTTAATAAATTTGTTTCATCCAAAGTTATCACAGTGCAGTCTTGCCCACACAGGGTCTATGAAAGGATAAAGGAAAAGATGAAGAGAAAACCAAAGTACAAAAATGAATTTCTTTCCATACTCATGATGTTTGCTCAGGCCATGACTGAATCAAAAGGATAATATGTAGTTACTAGAGGCATGTGGTTATGAAAATCAGTGAGAAACCTAGCCTTGTGTTCCAATTGGCCAAGGGCACTTTTTGGTTAATTGACTTGTGCAGGGTCACAAAACAGACAAATGGAGACTGAAGGAATCCCGCTCTGAAGAAAAGGAAGCAGTCTTAAGCCTCTTTCCTAATTAAGGTTGGGGAAAAAAGCTCTAAAATCACCTCAGAGCATGAAAAAATATTTAATGTCAGGGGGGTTTAACAACCTCTCAGACCTCATGCTTATTCAGTTATTTTTTAATAGTACAATCTTGCCCAGTTCGAGTGTATTGAAAGGATGGACGTAAAGAATAAGACAGGGTGTGTAAATGAAAAAAAAGCATATATATATATATATATATATATATATATATATATATATATATATATCTGTCAGCATAGTTTTTGGAGGTCAGGATATGGTGAGCAGGGAACAAAGTGGAGATACCTGAGAATGTAGAAGACAACCAGTGTGCTGTGGGGTGGGGTGGAGGGGAAGTGCGATGGAGTCTTTTTCACATAGCTCCATTTCAACTAAGACTGGCTCCATATGTGATACTAAATACACATATCATATAATAAAATATCAGTTTTTAATTTTCTTAAGCCAAGTCTTCTGCATCAGACATCCGTCAAAGAATTCTTATGTAATTCTAAAACATCCAAAACTACAGCCTCCTCTACCATCTCTAACATACTTACTTTACTCCTGAAAACTTCTAATGGGATTTATTAACATCACAGCAAGAGGCTGTCCTGTTTGATTCTCAGCTGGAGTGCCTTCTGTTTGAAGTCTGCATGTCCTCCCTTCGATTGACTGAATGTTAAAAAACATGCAAGTAGGTGCGTGTGTGTGTGTGTGTGTGTGTGTGTGTGTGTGTGTGTGTGTGCCTTCTCTGAATGCTGGGTGCCAGGCTGGCAACTCAACACCATAAAAATTCATTGACAATCATAAGCGGATCGGTGATCCACTATGGTGACCTTTAACCGGGAAAAGCTGAATGACGTAGGGTTTGCACAAATCCTACACAATTTAAGTGCATTAGCACAATGAGCAGCAATGCACATTGATTTTGCATGATGCTCATCACACTTACACATTTATAAGCACCTTTTCTTGGCCAGCAGTAGTGTTGGTGGCAATGAAAAGGTGCAGGCAAGCACAAGCACACAATATAAACAAAACGGCTTACATGTAAGTAAATCTATTATGGGAGCATGTGCAAGGGCAAGTTGATTACAAGAATTAATGCAACGGATGTTAAATGCGGAGAATGTACATGGAATACCATTTGTTCAGAAATAAGTAAGAGTGGAAGGTTAACAGAGGAAAATGTACTCGGATAATACAGTCAAATGTGTTTATGTCACAAAGAAACATTTTAAATGCGCATCCTTCCATACTGATAAGATGATAATTAATTCTGTTCACAACTCTTGACCCATGCACATAACTAAAAATGAACATGCTAGCAAAGAATGCTAGTGGGATACAGAACAACAGTGCAACAAAGGGGAGTAGATGTGATATTAATGCTAATAATATGTTGATTAATGTTAATAGCATGCTGAGTTGAGATAAAAGTTAGCAACGACAGTGGATACATTATCGACTATTCATACAGACTTAGTTATTGAATATGACATGCATATACAGGGACTGCATGTGTTAGAACTGGTAGTACTACTGTATTTGCCACTTCATCATGTGTAAACAAAAAGAAATGAACCCTGCAATTCTTGTGTCATGCACATAAGAAAGGGACATGTTTTTGCCATTTGTCATTTAGCATCTATAGAGAGGGGTATATTACCTTGAAACATGTATTAGACAAACATGTTGTGAATTCATTTAAATGCTAAACAGTACTATAATATCACTCAAAATGCTCAATTAACAAATGACAACACAGACCTAATGACATTTCATTAGTTCATTATCTCTGTTCATAGATGGAGTGCATCTACCACATGATTGTACTGGGCATACTCCCAAGAAATACAGCAAGCACTTCCATAGCAGCATGTAATCAACACAAACATAGAAGAAAGTGTCTTAACACAGGCCTGTTCATAGGTTCATACTAGGCTATCTGCCCTCGGGCATTTATAAGCCTAGCCAGACTGTGTTTGGCTTTCGCCACCCATTTTAAATTAATTTTGCTATGCCCTTTTTCGAGGTTAGTATACCGTGCCTCTGTCTAACAGTGACACAGAAGTGATACCCAGTGTAAACCTATGATCTCCCATCCACTCATCAAGATTCCTCTTGAAGAGAGTCAATGAGGGACTCTGCCTAACCTGGACTGGGATTTTATTCCAGAGTGAAGGGAGCCTCTGGGTTATGAATCTGTCCCTCCAGCATGTCCTATTTATTTCAGTGCTGAGGTTCAAGTCTCTCGAGCGCGTAGCTCGATGGGATTTGGATTTTCTGAGGTGCAGCATGTCCATTAATTCCGGGTTGGACATGGTTTTATATGTCAGGCACAGATTGCCTCTGAGCAGGTGGTATGCCACTGAGTAGAGCTGGAGTTTCTTGAACCGGGCAGCATATGGCATCTGTTTGAGCCCTTTGATCCTCTTGATGAGGTACTTTTGGGGTCTTTCCAGTTGCTGCAGGTGTCTGGTAAGGTACATCCCAAAAGGGGCATTGTACTCAATTATGGGCCTGATGAGGGATGAGTAAAGAGGCACGATGACCTCCCCTGATCTAGATGTGAATCCCTTCATGATTAGGTGGGCTATATAAAATGTTCTTCTAACCACTTAGGCCATGTGGTTGTCAAATGAGAGATTGCTATCAACTTGGGTCCCCAGGTCCCTAATTACTTCTTCTGTACTTAAAGGATTACCACGTATGTGGTAATTTGTGGGCACTTTGTTTTTGCCAAAGGGGATGACTATACACTTTTTGGTGTTTAGCTTGAGGCCATGGCTCTGGCACCAGTTGTCTGTTTCTATGAGGCCCTTTTGGAGGATGCTTGTGTCGGCTGGAGAGTCGATTATGGCACCCAGTTTGCAGTCATCTGCGAACTTGGTCAGCCACAGTCCTTCCATGTTGGCCTGTACCTCCGAGAAATATATACCGAACAAGAGGTCCCAGGACTGAGCCTTGTGGGCTTTATCATGCTTTATGATGCTCTTGCAGCATGCCATACAGTAAGAAATGTTATGAAGTTATCATGTCCTGTAATCCACTATAATGAAAAGGAAATAAATTACAGTAATACATAAATGTTTGGATGAAGACATGCAGTACAAAGCATTATTATTTGGAAATTAAGTAATGCCTGTAAGCAGTCAATGATGCACATGGCATTTTCATCTTGCCAGGCTTAAACACATGCCAGGACAGGTATCAGAAAGCTGCATACTAACCTTTGATGACACAGAAATAGGCATATTGGTTGTGTCATGAACACCCTTGAAGGGATTACTTCAGTCTCCTATTGTAATGGGTTGGTATCCCCTAACTTTGAGTGTGAGACCATAAAAATGTGGCCCTCTGACTGTGCATAACAACTTTCTTTGCCCATGCCACTCCTGTCTGACACAGTTATCTGTCAGACAGATGTTACCAGATTCAAACCCCTGCCTGTCATACTATACATTCTACGGAGCTGTGTATTAACTGTGTCTGTTTCAGGGCATTGCAATGGAGCTTGCAAAAAATAAAGTTAATGTGGGAAATAAGAAAGGACTTTTGATGATAATTTGTACAATATTCTTTTGTTAGAATGATGATAATGGGGTAACTATGCTAATGTTCACACAACTGAGCAGTGCAATATCAGTATTTCTTGGCCATGGAAGACATTGCTGTAATTTGTATGCACACTGTCCCAAAACTGAACAATATTCTTTCTGTGTAGATATGCTATACAAGTCATTACTCAAAACATGTGTCACAAGAGCACTCATACCAAGACATCCACTGAACAACTGTTTCACTGCCAGAAAATTACAAAATGAGCAAAAATGTATTTGTCCAAAGTAAAGTTTATAATAATAACTTGACATACTGTTGTTTATGTAATGTCAGTACATTCATGTAACAGTGCTCTTTACTGGAAATGAATAGCAAGTTATGTAATTCCACTGACTAACAACATGTGCATGAATCACATCCGCCAAAATGGGACTTTTAACAGCTGTGAGACTCCAACAGTGTGAAGTCATTACATCATATGACTGTATGAGATAAAAGGGATGGGAAGGCTTTTCACACTGTAATTGTACATGTTATAACAGTTGTGAATTTCATTCATGTATAAAAACACAAAGACACACAATGCTTACAGTCATTCAATGTGGGTTTTGAACACCTGACTATATGACAGCAGAAGCTACATGATATTGTGAAGAATGAACATGCCATGTAATTGTTTTAAAATTGTGAGATATTTGGGGATTTGAAGCCATGATATCATATTGTAATTTCTTTAAAAGACTGTTGCTATCTTTCTATTGTCACACAACAATGCCTGTTGCACTGTTGTTGCATCCATATCTAGCTTGAGAGCAAAGAGGATGTAGTTTTCACCCTCAGAACTATCACTGTCTCCTGTGTTATTTCTCTGTGTCAGTGATGAATGTGGCATCATTTTAACCTTTCTAACCTTTTCAACTCTGTCAATTTAGGAATTGAAGCCTCTCTTCATTATGCCCTCCATCAGCCCTGTCAGCTCCACATGAGTGACAAATCACCACCTCAATTACTACTGCTCATGGAGGGTACCACTACTCTGGGGCAGAGCTTCCTGATGCAGATGGAGCAGGTAGGGAAGGAGTTGTAAAGGTAATACTGACAGGTTGTGACCCAGATGTGCTGGGTGTCTGTGCTGCCTGTGGTGTTGCCACCACCTGAGGACGTATGCAGGGCTAAACAGCTGTGGTTCATGTACCTGTCTGCTCTGATTATCATTTTTATTTGCAGTAGCAGCAGCAGCAGCAATGTATTAAAATAATTGATAGATAGATAGATAGATAGATAGATAGATAGATAGATAGATAGATAGATAGATAGATAGATAAAAATATATAGAGACTCAGACGGGGAGACAAAAAAGGCAGAATTAGATCAATGGCATGTCACATTACTTTTTTATTTCAGTACATAAACCAATATGAAAAATAAATATGTACACCTTTACCCCATTCAGATATGATGGGAAGGCAGTAATGTGTCATAAAATCTATCAATCATAATGGTTTAATAAGACAAATGCAATCAAATATTTGACTATGCCATATCCAGAGATATACTTTCAAAATTAATAACTCCATTTTCAGATACTGTATTGTTAATGTCATGGAGTATTGCAGTAAATATCTTATAAATGCTAGACTATAAAAATCTGATGTCTGTTTCTAGGTGTTGAACCCACACACAGTTGATATGAGGTATTCATTGCCTATTGCAATAACCAAGAGCTGCATATATGGGCTTGATATAAAAGTTAAGGTATGCCTGCTCAAGATGATATACAATGATGGCCTGAAAATACTTATCTGAATTGCATTCAGAACTAATGCATACTTACACTGTGCCTCTCTTAGGTGAGTTAGTCTCTCCTAATATGCTCACAGTTTTCTGTTATTTTTGCTGCAGTTGTACAGTAGAGAAAAGAAAAAAAGATCTAGGAAAGCATAATGAATAACAGCATTGGCTGGTTAATTAATGTCTTATAATAATAAGTTGATGGATCAATATATTTACACAACTGAGGGATGTCAGCTGTATCAAATTCATCCTCCCATAGACTCAAGAGGTCATTCTTGTGTCTCTTCGTGTCACTGTAGTAGTGATGGTATTACTTTCCAGTGCATGGGATGCCAATTGTACTGGACACAGCCTTGGGTAAACTTTACAGCCTCAGCCTTATACTGAGTCCCTGTATAATCTCCCTGCAGCAATCATCAGCTATAAAACTTCACAAGGAGTGCCACAAAAATCTTGGACTCCTCAACACCCCAACGTTGTGCTCTAAATGGAACACGATCACTACAAGCTTGAAATATGTGTCTGAATTGGTGTACAGTTCAAATCTCATGTGTAACAGCTTGTGCACAAATACACACAGCGTTTTTAGCTGCATTTGCACAATTAAAGCACAACAATAGCTTTACAGACACATTGGCACTGTGTACAACAAGTAGCACAGAAGGTGTGAAATATTCTATTCCTTAGAGAAAGTTTACTCGGAAGCAAAAAGTATGGTCATAAGCAATTTGTAGCAATGTTAAGAAAGTTGCTGTCAAGTCATTTAATGTACTCTCAGACTTTCTTGTAAGTCTGTTCTCCCTGACATACCCTCAGGAAGTGTACATCAAAGAGGAATAAACTGTGAAACCCTGATTGTTCCTGCAGTCAGACTAATCATTCACACTTGCAAGCCTTAGTAGGTAACACTTCTCAATGCTCATCCTTGCACTGCTGGGTATGTGAATGCCATCATGTAGGCCCTTATACCATGTTTACCTTCCCCACACTTAGTACAGATTGTGCAGTTCATGAATGCTAATGAGCACACATCTCATTTGCATGCACACAGTGCTGAGAGGGCTGAATCTGCACTATGTAAAGGTACTTATGTAGGAAAGGAACTTGTGTCATAGTAGGGGAGACTGGATCCAGAGAGCTTGATACTGCTATTCACATTAAAAAAATGCTTCTAGTTTAATGACTGATTTGCTGCAAAGGTTATGCTGATTTTTTGCGCATATTACTGTATTTTAACCATACTGATGGCTTGCATTTCACACTACACCTATTTTTACTGTCTGATTTCTTTCTCACTAGCTGATAGAATAGAAATAAATATCAGTTATTTCTCATCCACTGAAATGTTTCTAGAGAATGTTATCTGGCATTTAATTGAAAATATAATCTGGAAATTTGACCAGTTAGTGCAGAAGAGTGTTATATAACTCATTAATAAGGTCAGGCTTTTTTGCATTATTAGCAGACAAAATTATGTTAAGCTTGTGATGTTTACTTGGCTGCCCTCCACAGAAGTGTTTCCCATAAAAGTTTCATCCATTTATCCTTGATAGGTAAACATTGTTTTTGTTAATGCTGCAGAGCACTACAGAATTAAAGAAATGTTGGTCCTGTTAGCAATTTTTTAATTCCTTTCTTTGTTTGCCGGGGGGGGGGGGGATTTTGTGTGGAGTCTTACTCTTTCATTTATTTTGTATACTCTGGATGGATATGTACTTGTTTTGTTAATAATTTTTTGGGTTACTTATGGATTTTTCCTTCTATGTTTCTTTATCATGCAGGGATATGGTACCCAAGACATCTTCACCTTGTATATCACCATACAGTGATGCTGAAGATAAAGTGACCATTCAGGTAATACATTGCCACACATAATTCCTCTCAGAAAAAGGTACAGATGGCAAGTCCTCCTGTGACTGTATCTGGGAGCAGGTGGTCAATGATGTGAATTGTGTCAGAGGTCATGGACATACATATTCAAAAATATTAACATAGGGCCAGTGATATGATTATACAGACCAGATGTAGGACTGATGTAATTGCCTGTGAATGTATGGCAACAGGGAGTAATCCTGCTACCAAACCCACTGGCTAAAAGAGAGGGGCTTCTGTACACTGTCTCAGATCCAGACTGCTCAGCACAGGGTTCACACAGAACAATTGATATCAGGGCTGATATGGAAGACAATCCAAATGTGACTACTGCAGAACTTCCAGGTATGCAATTTAATAAAATAATTCTCGCTGAAAAAATATCTATCTATATATATATATATATATATATATATAGAGAGAGAGAGAGAGAGACAGAGGGAGGGAGATGTCTATCATATGTATATCTATAGAGCCAGCATAAAGGATGAGATAGAAGACCCACTGAGGGAGATTGAGAGAGGGAGGAGAAAGGGAGTGGGTGGGAGTCAAAAGGGCAGCAATCTTTGGTATGAGATATGTCTCATTCAGCAGCTGTAAAGGGAAATGTTTTCTGTTGCTTGTGTCATTTGCTTTGTGATGCTAAGCATCTGTGTTTTATCCCTCTTTCTTATATGTAGACACATCAGGTTATGTTTTTGCATGACTACCTGCACATGGTAAGCACACCTTCTGTATTCTTATTACTGTATAAATGTAGGTGTAAGTGAAAGTTTTTAATTTCCATTGCATTAGCATTTTTTGAGTCTTAATATACATTTCACATAACATAAGTTTGATATTTTTTTATTCTATTTCTCTTTTATTGTCTTGATTACTTGTTATCATAGCTGATCTTGCCAGTGGCACTGTGGAGCTCCAACTGCCTGATGTCAGAGTATTGGTAGTCCCTGATGATGATAACAGTGATGAAGAGTCTGGGGGTGTAGATTGCCACTCTGACACCAAGGCTGTGCCTTCAGCATCTCCTGCCCCTGTTTTGGACGCAGTCAGTATGCACATGCATGTCCCACCAGGGCCTCAGAAGAGATAGTGAGAGTACTAAATGTGCATTCTGATGTGCAGGACTGCCCAAATCATGTGGGTGACTCCTTGGACAGTATGAATGGCACTCTGGACCAGGCAGTGTCTGTAATGGAATGTCTGCTGGGGAAGGGTCTTCATCTATGTGGAAGGAGAGCTGCTACATTGTCTAGTGTTAGCTGATATGTCCGTACAGGCTCCCATACCCAAAGTGACACAACTTATACTGCTCCACCAGTGATTGCAGTGTCTACACCCAGAGATGGTAGGTCACATGGTTGTGGTCCAGGATGTAGTCATGATGTAACCTAGTCCAGTATACATCATTCATGTGCAGGTAGCACCCCAAATTCTAGCCAAGGCCATGGAACTAGCAGCGCAACTCCTGGCAGAGGCAGTTCTTGTTACCAGGGATGACCATGCTGAACTAACTAAACTAACTAGTCTACCATGTATGGCTCAAATCTGATGCCAGGATGTAGAACTAGCACAGTGCTTGATTATGTTCATGCAGACACACATATTTAACAAATACTTGCCTGTACCCCCCACACACACACACACACACACACACACACACACACACACACACACACATACACACATACACACATACTAGTTATCTAAGCAGTACTGTTGACTGCTATACATATCTTGCTACTGGCCCTGACAACTGGATATTTAAGTAAACAAAATTTTGTTTTATTTGCACACACTCACTTCTTTGGCATCAGGCTTGCCATCCCGTTCCCTTCCCCCATGCAAGTAATGATTCTGCCCTGCCCTTTCCACATTTCTTTGTGAATTTGGGTGGGATATATGTTTGATCCACTGAGTGGGTAGCTAATGCTTGCTTTCTAAAACCTTTCATTAATGTAAATGTACTGCAGAAGAATTTTTTTATTCATTGTTCATAATCAGTTATGAATTGTGAATGATTGCTTATGTGATTCTTGACCCTCATTGTATTTCAGTTAATATTCTTTGTAATACATTCAAAGGAGATATTTAAATATTGATTACTGGTATACTTGTGCAAATGATGCTACCATTCACCTGCTCAATGGTTTATATACAGTGGTTAACTGAAATGTGTGATGCACACATCAGTCATAAGATATTACTGTCATTGCTGCTCTACCTTAAGGACATATAAGTATTTGCATATGATAGCAATCGGTTATAAAACTCTTTTTCCATACATGTTCCAGACTTAATTTGTTAATATTGTTGCTGCAAAATGTGCCCTTGGGGGTTGTCATTATATGGTTAAATAAAGGATGTGCCGTTTTGCAGGCATCAGTTTTAATACTTGTAAGTGCTTAGTCTCTTAGGTTTTCACTTAGGTAGTTAGTGTGTGTGCTATCCTTTGCTTCTTAGCTGGAGCCATGGCATACTGCGTACACCAAGGTCTGTCAGCAGCATTTTTGGTTGGTGGTTGTCCTACAAACTTCTCATATGTATCTGCTGGAGCTACTGGCATTGCCTGTGGTCCTGGTCCTGCCTCTAGTTGTCCTTGTTGAAGCTGTTTCCTGAGAACTATATTGTGCAACATGGAACAGACTGTCAGCATTTCAGCAGATGTGACTGGGTTGTACTGCAGGGCACCTCCTGATGTGTCTAGGCACTGAAACCTGGATTTTAGCAAGCTGAATGCATATTATATTATGTTACTAGTTTGACTGTGGGCACTATGGTATCCTTTCTCAGTGTGGTTTTGTGAGTTACTCATGGGCATCTTGAACCAAGGTTCCAGTGCATAACCTGCAACCCCCATCAGTTGTTCTTATGGAAAGTCACCCCTAGAAAACCGTATTTCCAACTCACAGGTGTACCTTATTTGTGAATTTTGAAAACTGCCTGTGTTACTTGGACAGATTTTGCAGATGATTCCTTGAGCATTACAGACAATCTGACAGTTTATAGAGTGGTATCCCCTCATGTTAATGTACTTTCTTCCCTGTTCACTGGGTGGGGCTTTTATTTCTATATGTGTATAATCTATAGGACCAAAACCTTCAGGGAAGCATGTGCTCTTGCACAAAATTCCTGCATAATTTCTGACCTCTCCTCTGGGGTGCACAGAAAACAGGTATGGTCCCTTGCATGTTGTAGCATTACATTTAGAATTTGATCTAATATTCTAGAAGATGAGACCTGTCACACCCCTAATATATCCTCAGTAGGTCTCTGGAAAATCCCTGCAGCTAGTATATATAAAGCTACACATACCTTTGTTCCCACTGGAATGCATTCTCCATGATTTCCCTGGGGCTTCAGATGAAAGCAGCAGAGGTTGCATATTTCCTCTACTGTTTCCTTGTCTGCCCAGGATCTTCCTAAAATTTCTGTCATGTAGTCCATGGTAAGTCAAATGGAGACTAAACACTCTTTTTCTTCTTGGATGAAGTATGGCAACAGCAGAAACACCTTAAATTAAAGCCTTTTGAATATACAGGTTAATGATGGCAGCAGCAACCCTTAACATTTGTTTCTAAATGTAATCATGCCTGTAATCCAAAAATTTTGGATTTCAGAGCAAATGGCTGCACTGAGTATACATGATCACGTTATATGTTCATGAGTAGCTCTGCCACCTTGGTTAATCAGCAATTAATGTAGCTATTTATGCTTTCATTAGCATATTTTGCTGTTTACCCTTGTTTTGAGGCTCTGCACTATGTGTGAAGCCGTTTAATGAATACAAAATATCTTATGGTGTAATAATGACAAAACTCCTAAGAGAAGCACACCATAAAGATGGTCCTAACTATACCTCAAACAAAACTCATGATATTTCTCTCACCTTTTCTCTCTCTCTCTGTAATTTCCCCTTCTGCTTCAGTAAGTTGCCATTGACCCTTCAGTTGTATTAGTTAAACTGTGTGATGTAAGGATTTCACTGTAATTTGCTGAGATAATGCTCAGATCAGTAGACTGACTTTTGCTTACATTCAGCATTTGCACAATGCCTGGCACTAAACAGCACCTGTAACTTAGAGGAAATGGAAGTACACAGATTATGGCAAAATCTGGTGAAATTTTTCCTTTGGACGCATTACTCTGGTGCCCTTTGCATTTTGTTAGCCTAACTGCACTATGTACAGTCGGGCTAACCATCTCTTGAACTGGATGAAGAATTGAATGTATACCACATAGGATGTTCCAATTGCAAACATTGTAAGGAAGCATGCTGCCCAAAAATCACTGACTAAATGACAAATCTGTAAATCGTGACACATAACACCTTAACATAACACATTTCTGTTCTGTGTTGCATCACTTATTATACTGCTGGCTGTAATGTACACAATATTCAATGTTAAAATTGTCACTACTGTAATGAAACCTGATGTCTATATTCTCCCTTGCCTCATTGTTTTGTAACTGTTCCTTCATACCTGTAAAATTAAGGTTTTAAACATTTCTTGTGTGGTGTGTTAATATAGTCTACATGTCTATAAAATGCTTTTTGGCATAGTGTTAAGTGATTAAATACAGAAATGTATGAAAGACATATTTAATTTTTATTTATATTACTAGTAAGTGTGTAGGTGTTGTCTACATATCTTAGTAACCCACTTCTATCTTGTTTATGTCTCAGTCATATTTCTACTTTTTGACCCCTGATTCCTCCCTATTGGCAACACTTGATTGTACATAGCATGACGGATTGCTTATTGTAAAAAACATGAGTAACAAACTACAAAGATTTTTAAAAAAGGCCCAGAAAAATATAAAATTTGTTGTCTCTACCCCTTTCTCCATCTCTCTATATGTTCCCACTTCTGTATTATCACTTTTTACTGTTTCATATTTATTATGCTTTTGGATGTAATGTACACATGAGTGCAATGAAAACTGATGCATTCTCCTTTGTTTCAATTTGTTGTCAGCTTTGAAGTTTGTGAAGTAGGAGTTCCTATGTGGTGTAGTTCGTTAATATTAATTTTGGTAGATTTGTTTTAGAATACTAAAATATCAAAGCAGCAGCGCAGCACACCCACAGGATAAATGCTCCGTTCCAAAAAAAGAAATAAAATGTATCCAGAACTGTAGCAAAGGTAGCGGAGCAAACAAGTGAACTCAAAACTCTTTGAAAATCAGTAAATAGTTTATTTATAATAACCAGTAAGTGCTTTCGCTCAAAAGCTTCATCAGACTGTTGCAATAAAATTTTTAAAAATGTCTTATATATAAATTAAAAGATTTTTGAGCCAATGACAATAGTATGTGCTTTAAGGGAATCAGTTCTTAAAGGCACAATGCATCTTTCCCATATAAATATATATAAAGGCTCAGTAAAACATTAACAATTGCATAAAATAAATGCCAACTTTTATGTTAGAATCAAAGTGGAACAAGTACATTTGATAATCAACTGCATATATCATGCTTTAATTGATGTATACCAAGGTGGTTTGATCACTAAAGAAATTTTTGAATATCTCTTTGTTCACAATCCACTTATTCCTCAGATACAGGGACTTCCAAAAATACATAAAGACTCCGTAGATCCATCCATGAGACCAATAGTAGCAGGTGGAGGGTGGGCTACGGAGCCTTTGTCAGTGTTTGTTGAGAAACATCTTAGACCTGTTATTGATTCAAATGTTTTTATATTGAGAGATTCTAAACAGTTTTTGATTGATCTTTACGAATGTGTTAGAGAGGTTTCAGATCTAGAAAATGTTCTCTTAGTAACGTTTGACGTACAATCACTTTTTACTATAATACCCAATGAATTGGGTGTACAATATGTGCAAGATTATTTAATAGCACATAGTCCCCACCCAGATAGATCTGCTAACTTATTTCCTTGAGCTAATTCTTGAGAATAATGTATTTACATTTAACAATGAATTGTATATACAGCATCATGGGGTTGCTATGGGAACCCCATGAGCTAATAGTTACGCAAATATGTTCCTGGCACAATGGGAAGGAACTATGCTTAGTAAGATGGAAGAATACAATGCCCATATTTTGTTTTATCATCGTTTTGTCCACGATCTTTTTGTTCTATGGAAAGGTAGTGTAGATGAACTTCTAAGATTTCATTATAAACTCAATAACTCACTTGAATGTTTAAAATTTATTATTAATTGGTCCTACATTAGGATAGAATATCTGGACCTATATATAGAGAAGCTTGACAATGGTTTGATTAACACTGGGGTACATTGTAAATCCTGTTATAGGAATTCTCTACTTTTAAGATCCAGTATGCATCCTGAATACATTTTTAGAAATGTAATCAAAGGCCAAGGAGTTAGGGCATCAAGGCTTAATGTATTAGATAACTATTTTTCTGATGAATTAGATGGTTTAAGTAATAGACTTTTTTCCAGAGGATACACCAAATATGAAATTAATAAGCACTTAGCAGAAATTTCTACTTTACGTGGGAATATAGCAGCACCATATTTTGGGCCCCAGAACACTACAACTTCTTGTCCATCTATAGGTAAATCTAATATAACAAAGGTTCCTTTATTTCATACCATGGACAATAAAGATCTCATAGATATTTTTAATAAGTATTGGTCCATACTTTTAGTGGATGACAACATAAAAGAAATTGTTGGTAACCAACCTAGATTTATTTACAAAAATAGAAAAAATCTGAAGAGATTATTATGTTACAAACAACTTAATTACCCTACAATAAAAAAGGCTGGATCTATGTGACCGTGCGCTACTTGCAATTTTTGTTCTTATATTGATACATCAGACACTTTTTTTCATCCTGATTTAAAAAGGAACTTTACTTTTAATATAGAAGCCACATATAAAAGTTCTAATTTAGTCTATCTGGCAGTTTGCCAACTTTGCCAATCATTTTACATTGGAAAAACCAATAGGGTCCTGAGAGACTGAATTCGGGAACATATCTATCATATTAGAAAAAAAGTCAAGTCACAGCGCCTTAGCCAAACATGTTTCTAGTGAAGGCTCTGAACATTGCTTTTTATTTATGGTAATAGAACTACTTCAATCTAGTATACAAGAAGGGGACATTAGGAATCAGACTGAGTATAAAGAGAATAACTGGATTATCATACTCAGGGCAGACAGGGGACATGGTTTGAATGAAAGGGTTAGTATTAAGCCCTTTCTTAGGAAATGCAGGATCATGAAATAATCAAATATATTTATAGTTAAAGTATTTTTTATTTATTATGTTTTTATTCATTATTTTATGCAATTGTTAATGTCTTACTGAGCCTTTATATATATGTATATGGGAAAGATGCATTGTGCCTTTAAGAACTGATTCCCTTAATGCACATACTATTGTCATTGGCTCAAAAATCTTTGAATTTATATATAAGACATTTTTAAAAATTTTATTGTAACAGTCTGATGAAGCTTTTTAGCGAAAGCACTTACTGGATATTATAAATAAACTATTTACTGTTTTAGAATACTGTCAAGGTTTGAATCCAGATGTAGGCCAAAGTGTTCTTGAACGTGTTGTATGACTCCTTTGCTGGTAAGTGTTGCTACACATTTTATTAACACACCATTATCCTGCTGCTGAATTAATGTTCTTGCTCCATATTGGGAACACTGTCTTGTACAGACCTTGTCTGAATAATTATGATGACAAAACAAAAAGTGACAGCACTAATATGTGCAGAAATGAATCATAACTTAGTTTCTTAGTGTGTCTGTATATATTTCCCTGTCTCCAAATGTCTCTGAATATTTGTGTGAAGGTTGGCATGGTACACCACAGACTACTGCTAATTCCCATTTTAAGTTCAACACCTAAAGATATGATTACACATACAATTGTACTTTGCTGTCAGCCATGCAATTGAGCTTGCCAGCAGTGTGCTTCATTGAGAGAGAGTTAAAAAAGTGAACAATTATGTCAGTAGGCTGTACAACTTCCTATAATGTTAGTGGAATTTTGAAAACGTGTCTAGTTTTCAGAGTGAGGTTGGCTCAATGAATTCAGTTTGTATATGTAGGTCTGCACTCCAGTGGTTACACTTGCAACTTTGTTATAATGGTGTGCAACCTTTTCACACATTATCCATCACTGTCATTCAGAAGTGAACTGTTATATCTAACAAGTGTCTACTTGTATTGTCAGTGCACATTGCAAGCCAAGGCAACTGACAGTGATACAATAACTGGCTATTTGCATGCAATCATCTCGGTATGAACTGTCATGAATGCTTGCTTGACAATCCACTGTTTTAGAATTGTTTTTGTCATTGACACCCCATACTGTGAAAGAGGTACAGGCTACTCACAGTAATGCTATGTACATGAATAACAATAGATGTTGCAGCAAAGTATGTAATTGCATAGGACAAGTGCAGTGTTGTTATGCTAGCCTGTCCATACACATGCATTTGTTGCAAAACATGTGATGCACAGCAGCTGATGTTCCAACAGTGAAGTTATAATACTTACAAATGTGCAGTAATACATTATTACAATCAAATTTTTCCAGTGACTCTTGTGAGTCATACTCCCTTCTGGAGACTGTATAACTATTTAGGAAGGGGGTTCAAATTTTGCAGTGGAGAACTTGTGTGCAGTTCTAATAACAGATAAGTAAAGCCACAACACACATCTGTGTCCACTCTTAACTCAGTTGAAAATTTTAACTGTGGACACATCCTCCTCCGTATTTTATTGCAATTTTAGCACAAACATCTTCTTTGCAGCACACAAACGAAGCAATCCTGTCAAAACTGCACTGTCTCATACTACGAATCATATTTTTTCTTTAGTGCTTGCTGCTAATACCGATTTCTCTCAGTTGTATATCTAGATAGGAAGAAGGCTCAAATCTCACAGTAATGAACTTATTGTGCATGTAGCTTTAATGTCAGGTATGTATTGTTTCTTGAAAATATGTGCTGTATCAACTTCCACTTGGGGAAGAGTTTAATTTGGGAGAGAACTCATTTATCCTGCGTTTACCACAAACATGTTCTCATCAAGACACTGATGAGTTCATCCTTTCAAAAGTATATTCTCTCAATATAAAACTCAGACTTCTCATGTGTTGCTTGTGGCTAATAGTGTGCTAGCTATATAGGAAGTAGGTTCAAATCTCACAGTGGTGGATGTAAGTTTGTGTGTGTGTGTGTGTGTGTGTGTGTGTGTGTGTGTGTGTGTGTCTGTAACTTAACTGAACAGACAAATCATATCAACTATCACTCACAGAAATAATGTAACTTGAGAGAGAACTCCCTTATTCCACTTTTAACCCAAACCTTCACTACAACACACTGTTGAGGTCATCCTTTCATAAGTACATTCTCTTACTATAAAAGCCAGATTTTTCCTGTGGTGCTTACAGCTAATACTGTGATCTCTAGATTATGGATCTAGGTGGGCAGGAGGTTTGGATCCAGCATTCTTTAACTAGTATGACTGTGTGTACTGTCATGTACAATTGACTCTGTGACAACATCTTATGTAAAGTTACACTTAGGAGAAGTATCTTCACTGACAGAGTGCTACCCTATACATTTGTATTACCCCCAGGCAGTGCCCAGTTTTGGAAACAATGAATAGATCTTGCTTTCAAAAATGAACTACATCATATTTGCAGTGTGACTTATCCTGTGGTGCTGGCTGTTGATACTGTGCTCTCTAGAATGCATAACTAAATAAGAAGGAGATATGAATCTGACAATGATTGACTAGTGTGATTTTTTTAATCTGCTGTGCTCTGACAGTGTTCGGTACCTTGTGATTTTAGATGGTCAGTTGCAATCCAGCCACTACTCTTTGTGCTCACTGTGTCACTATGACTGCGAATGTATATGTAGGGGACAATGTTGTCATTCAGCTGTCTACATATATAGCTGGAGATTCATATTACAAAAATTTCTGCTCATCTTTCATACAGAATTGCTTTACTGGATAATGATGATGCCACTGAATGATATTTTGCTTTTTTAAACCAAACTAGCAAGGCTTTACTGTAGTGTGAGGAAATGTGACAATGTTCTGTATGCTATTGCCTTAGTAAGGCACGTCTTTGAATAGGTGATTATCCACACATTGTGCATGATTGCCATTCTCCTGTCACAGTAAGGAATGCATCATGTATGCTTGTGTATACCTAATATCAGGCAATGCTGTGAGAAATAGACAGATAACTATATTTTAAAGAAATCAGAAGCATGCACATCCTTTGCAGCAATAACATGATGTCATGGTTTAAATAATTAAATATGTCACAATTTTCGCAACAAGTGCAACTTGGCACGTTCATTATTTACAGTATCATGTAGCTTATGTCATCATATAGTCAGGTGTTCAAAACCCACATTGACTAATTGTAAGCACTGTGTGTCCTAGTACTGTTATGCATGAATGACATCCACAACTGTTATAGTATGTGCAGTTACACTGGGAGAAGCCTCTCCCATTTATTTTATCTCATACAAATTGTTTGCACCACAATCATATGATGTAATGATATCACATACGTTGAGTATCAAAACTGTGCTATATCTTCCACTGTGGTGCAAGTGATTCATACACTTGTCATTAATTAGTGCACTTACATAGCTGTCTGTTCAATTCCACCACAGTACAGCATTTTATGAATGTACTGACATTACACAAACAAAACAACATGATGTTTTTACTCTCAATGTTTTTACTTTGGAGAAAAAATATAAACTCATTCCCTGAGATTCAATAAACTCTATACAGGAATAGTGCTATTCCTGCATGGAGTGGTTCATGTCCATTTAGCTGTAGCTTTAACAGCAGCACACCTTGCATATTCATGAAGGTGTGCTACTGTTAAGGCTAAATGGACACAAACAGTGAACGAGTGCAGGGGGCATGTTTAAGTAGTACAGGGACATCGAATACGCCCCCTGCACTTAGAACGTGCCATATGGCACTTTCAAACGAACACTGAAATGAAATTAAAATGAGCATTTCAGTGTCCACAGACACTGAAATAGCTAGGGGAGCAAGAAACAATGCACGGGGTGTGTGACAGTTTCTGTCACACACACCCTGCATTGTAAAAGTACCATACTGCCATAGCTGTTAACTGTAAGGTTTCTGCAGAATTCCCAGATGCCTGCCTGACATACAGCTCTCCCTCCCAGAGCAATAAAGCAGTACAAAGCCATAAATAATGGGGGACAAAGCCACAAAAATAGGTACACATTTTAAACATTGCACTCACAAACCCAAAAGCTGATAGAATAAAAGGTTAACATTAGTACGGACCTCCTAAAGGGTATGAAGACTGAAACACAAATGTCTGCCATCTGACAATGCCATATGGCCATAACCGTCCACTGTACACGTGTGTGCAGAATGCCCAGATGCCCGCCTCACATACCTGTCAGCCTCCTTGAGTAACAAAGCTGTAAAAGACCATAAATAAATGAAAATATTTTTTTTCCTTACCAATCTATCTTTAAGCGTAGCTGAGTAGGTGTGCACATTAGGGCCATCTGCCCAGCATTACTTAAACACCCCAGAGGAGATAAATAAAGATATACAGCTAAAATCCTAATGCTGGGATAGTGTAGTCATTAGAGTCCCGGCTTGGTATGCAAGCATTCACAGTTCAACTACCAAGGTAGGCACTTTATTTTTACATAGGAAAGCAGTGTTAAAATTATTTATTTATTTATTTTTTGTTAATGATGTAGTAAGTGATATTTATCAACCAGGGTAGTGCAGCTGGTCTAAAATGGAAGTGTGAGTGCATATAACGTGTGAAACCACGCATGTATACACAAGTGCCCCATACAGTATAGTCATGCCCATTGGTAATGTAATGAAAGCACATAGAGGGATGTCATGTAAAGTAAATCATATACACTTACTAAATTAAGTCATTATTCTAATATATCCAAAAATTAAAAGTGAGCAATGACTAGCAGTGCTCAACTGTGCTTAGCATAGGTGTAAGCAATGCTTAGACGTGAATGCTAAGCAACAGTCAGCTCAGCTAAGCATATTTGCACACTGTTAAGCAATGCTCAACAATTTCCCCCATAAGCATTGCTAAAATCAGCTTAGCAGGTTTACGCACCACTAAGCTGTGCTCAACATTTACAAAATCGACCAATGATGACAAAGGGTGGCAATATGGCCTTATTTAAACTGCACAGGTGGGAACACAGCCAGTACCTGTTATAATTCAACCTGTGCAGGAACCATGGCTGGTGTAGGTGAGGGTTCCCCCTTTAGGGTGCAGCACTGGGGCATCGTGGAGTCCAGGGTCATGACTGGACTCCTTGTAAGTGACCATGATGAGAGACTGCTGCAGGGCCAGTACCAGAGCTCACAATATAAAGCAGAGGCCTGGGACTGTCTTGCCCATGATCTCACCAGTGGTACTGGCATCCCCCAAACTGGTGAGCAGGTCTGGCACCACTATGCCTACTTAAAGCAGAGGAAGGGGGCACCCTTGGACCAGTGGATCCAAGGTGCCAGGGACAACCACGCTCCAGCAGTTTGTAAGTATCACAGATATAGGTGTCCCAAATGCTAGCCTGAGGATGTGATAGACAGATATGCATAATGTTTGTTTTTCTGCCCTACAGCTGCAGTAGAGAGGGCTAGTAACATCAATGCCCATGCCGACAGACTGCTGAGTAAAAATCTATTTTGCAGTATATTGTGCAAATAACTAAAAAGGAGAACATTGTGCAGTGCTAGTACATGTACTGTTACTGTGTTAACTGAATAAATAAAGTTTGTCTGACTAATACTGATCTGAAATAAACATCTGTAACACAAACTGTTGTGTTTACTCTGGTATGTTGTTGTAGACTTAGAATGGAGTTGTAAAACAAGATATAAATGTCCTGTGTTAACTTTTGCTTTCCAGATTGTAGTAATTCAAAGGATTAATGCACAGTACACTAACTATTTGTCATGCATGCATCACAGGAATACAAGTTCAGACTGTCTAACCAAGAGAGTAATAGGCAGAAACCAGTGAAACAAGAAACAGCAGTTTCCCAGTAGCTCAGTGTGATGAGAAATAGCTTTGTTATTATTTTACAAACCCAGACATGGTTCAAATCCAGGGAGTGGTACTAAGATGTGTGCATATCTACACACAAGGAATCAGGAATATATGTAAAAACAGTCAGGTAGTGTTAACAGATATTTTCTCCACAGGTTTTACAGGTAAGGAAATGTTGGTAGTAGCTGTATGAAGGGTATACTAATAAACTGTGTACAACTGTTCAACTGTCCCATCGCATGCCTGCAAATGACAGCAGGATAGGTACATACAACATGCACACTTCCCGATACATGTAAGTGTCATCCAAAATAGGGTAAAAACCACGAAAATGAAAGCACAAACAGCCACTGAAGACGACCACTGGTAATGCGGAAAAAATACTGACTTTATTGAAAAAATGACTAAGCGCTTTCACCAGTCAATACTGGCTTCTTCAGAGTCATTTTACAATCACTATAAAAACACCTTTATAGTAACTGCCCTATGTGAATAAGCTGACATCACACTATAACAACCAATGAACATCCTAATCCACTTTTTAAAAAAAAAAACTAATGTTGAATTAAATGCTTAAAATACACACACAACATACTAAATCTAGAAAATAATAATGTAATAAATAAAAATGTTAGTATAAATATGATGAATATGGTGAAAGCGCTTAGTCATTTTTCCAATAAAGTCAGTATTTTTTCCGCATTACCAGTGGTCGTCTTCAGTGGCTGTTTGTGCTTTCATTTACATGTAAGTGTCATGCTGTCACAGCTAATGGTCACTGATGCCAATAACCTTGGACACAGGAAAACAGTTGAAGTATGCCAGTAGCACACTCACATAACAGCAGTTCAGAGTATCCCTACTGTGAAAGCTATGTAACCCTGACATGTACGAGTCCCCTCTAGTCATGTACCCAGAGTTGTCACAGCTTGCCCCATACCATTCCAGGCCAACAGTTTAAGAGGTATGTTTATGCTACAGAAGCTATGGGCCACAGGTTGATGTAAAGTGAGGGCAGACCTATAGAGTATTGAGCAGTACTGTTGTGGAAAATAGAAGCATAAACAGTTGTTAATGGACTTTTTGTCTCCCTCCCCATCCCTCATCCCTCATCTGCATCAATAATTATTATTCATATACTGTGGGTATGTTGTTTTCCAAACCTAATTTTGAGACATGTGTTCGATTATTGTTCATATATTTGATTGGTTGCATGTTAACATTCCTTGTCTAAATACCATTGTTGGTGGCCTGTTGCTGTCAATGTTACTGGCATACTGTTACGATGTATACTGTTCCATTTATGCATGTGTTCTGTTTGCTATGCAACTGATTCAAATATGTTTTATGGGGTTGATTGGATCACCCACGCATGCTGTTATAACTAATTTTGAAATGTGTTGTTCATGACTAACCAACATATTTTGTAAAACCTCAACACCATAGCACATTTGGGAAGGCAGATCCACATTTCCCACCTCATCTGCCCATGACACTGGCCCCCAGCACATATAGGACCCAACCTGGGACTTCCTTGTCCATTGGTCCTGCACCACCTTTGGGTGGAACTGCCTCGTGGGAAGAGGCCTGTCCACCCTGGGACTGGGCGCGGACAGGAGCCTGTCATCCGCAGTCAGTTTCAGGGTTTGGTGTGCAGCGCCATCTAACCAGAGTTGGGTGGGCAGCTGCACCAGATTGAGGGCTGCCTGGTGCACCTCAAGGTCCAGACTGCCCCTCCTGTCCAGCTTCCAGCACAGCCACCTTCGGGGCTATGAAGGTGCAGTGGTGACTACCCATAGATGGGGAACTCAGTCCCACTGTATCCATTTAGGGGCTCATGGAGTTCGAATTCCCAACCACCATACCCATCAAAGGTTTTTACCCCCCTCATGTGTCATATACTGCCCCTGTCTGCTGTCTTGTCTATCTGCAAATGCAACTTATCCTACCCAACCTACCTCCCCAAACATACCTACATCCCTTCCCCAACATCTCACTCTCATCTTAACTCATTAACCCTGACTAACCTCTCTTTGCACCTCTGTGCTTTCATCCAAGCATGCTATGAGACATGTGGAATTTTATGATGTTACCCCCAAGTGCCTTTCCTTAGTGCAACGTACTTCTTGGTCCTATTTCAGACCCATGTTGTGAAAACTAAGTTGAAAAAGTAACTGAACTTTGCCAGTCACCTTCTCAACTTAGCTTTCACATTGCAGCAACTGAATGTTTACCTTTAATTTTTTTTGAGTAAATCGGCTTTTTTACACTAAGCCAATTCTGCAGGATTCCTTGAAGCAATTGGTGGCAGCCAATCAAGTTAGTGAAATCCTAGCCACCACTTGCATAACACCTTCACACACCCCCATACATGTTGCCATTGTTATTTTACAATAAATAGAAGGGTCCAGCAGCTAATATTCCCTTTTGTGCCTAGCAATTGAAGAATTTACTTCTGTTGCTGCTGGATCCCTCCATTTCCTGTACCGATCTGCTCTTAGAAGCGGTCCATGAAGAAGTGAACTATTCCATCCGATCTGCTGGTTTCAGAAGTGTTTTATCTGCAGGTTGGTTTGATTCTTTTTTTTTTTTCAATAGCCAATGTTTTCAATTTCACTTTGTAATGTAATGCTTTTACAAAGTGGTTGTAATTATCAAACTGGAAGCTACAGGAGAAAATGAAGAGTACACGTGTTTGAATGTGTTTGAATGCCGAAGAGGCTGTGTGTGTGTATGAGAGAGTGAACGGTACAGGAGAAAGTGAAGAATGCATGCTTTTGAATGTGTTTGAATACAGAAGAGACTGTGTGTTTGTATGAGAGAGTGAACATTACTTCAGAGAATGAAGATTGTATGCATTTGGATATGTTTAAATGCAGAAGAGACTGCATGTGTGTATAAGAGAGTGAATGCTATAGGAGAGAATGAAGAGTGCATGTGTGAATGCTGAATGTATGTGTGTGTGAATGCATATGCATATCTCCTACAGGTCTGTGCACCACCATAATGCCTAACTGTTGTTAAACATTTTACTACACCATAATGCCTAACTGTTGTTAAACATTTTACTATCATTAGACAAGATTTCAGAGCTTGGTACATAATCACACAGCTGTAATGAGGAATCTGGTGCTGCTGCGGCCGTTGGCACAGCACCAAGTGCTATGTATGTTCACTGTGTGAGTGAAATCAGTGAAGCTTTTTTTAGGAGTTGAATGTTTGCCTGCACCTTAGGAAATTCTGTCAATAGTAGAAAGTTACTTACTGTGCAATGAAGGCACTTAGCTGTTTTTTTTTTTGTTTGTTTTGTTTTTTTTTTTTTAGCCATTGTCCAGAGTAACACACTAGGAGTGATAAGGATCGTTCAACTGCTAAGTTCAATACTAGGGTCCTTCATACTGCTGCTCCTTCATAGTTTACCCCCTTAGTACCAGAAGGTTAACTGCATGCTGCTGGAAAAGGGCATCGTTTGCATATGTGCTGAGTGTGTAGAGTACAATGCCTGCACAATGGGCTAAAACTATGTACAAGATCTTGCTTCATTGTGTACTACTTTGTGAAGTTCTAAGACTTTGGTATATATGTATACTGCATACCAGCCCTGCTCTACTGCATGTCAGTAGTTATGTGATTGTAAAAAGTGCCATAAATATATTAGATTACAGATTTTTTTCAAAGTTTAACAATGACGGTTATCATTTCCCCGCAAACTGTTATAAGCAAATATAAAGGAGGCTGATCTAAATTAAAAGGATGAAATGAAATAAAATCTAGTAAACTAGATGTGATAATACTAGAAAATGTGGTTATAAAAGAACAAAAATGATAACACTAGAAACTGCTGATTATAAAATAATAAAAATAATGTAGACAAGGGTGAATAAGTCAGTAAAAAAGAAGAGAGACATAGGATACAGGAGGATTTATGTAATGCACCGGAAAAGAAAATAAAGGTACACCACTGTCTATGGACACAGACAAAATATATGATAATTTAAATCATGGAAGTTTGGCAGAAAATATGAAGTTGTTTAACTGTTCATGAAAATCATATATTACTACTATTAGTACTACAGTAAAATTGAATCGAAAATGGATTCTTGTAAAAACAACGAATAAATGGGCAGAAGCATGCTTCTTAGTTCTTTTTCTTTTATTTCATGAAAAGGTAATTGACAAAAGGAAAATGACACTGAGGTAAGGGAATGTCTGCATAGGAAATGAGACTGCATGGCAAATTATGCAAACAATCTGACTTTACTAGCAAAATAATGATGTAGTAAGATATATAGACATATAAGTGTGCACTTGTGTGGGTATGTTAACTTTATAAGACAGATCTTCATAAAATTGGGTCTTTATCTTAAATGTGAAGATATGCATCAGTTTGGGATAATACAGGTGAAGTTAAGAAAACAGAGTATGGAAGCACTGCATATTATATTCAGGTATATTTTAGGTAGGTATGGATGTCTTGTGGAATTTGTTGCAGAAAATGTGATATATTAAATTAGAGTAATTTCAATAGTTATTTCAAAACGTTTAATATAATCATGTTTCTTTTTTTAAATTGTATGTGTTTGTTGTTGTTTGTCAACCATCAGTACTCAGCAATCTATTGGCTCGTTTGTCCTTTATGGTGTGAGCGCTATTCCTAGTCCATTCGTTCCCATTGAAGTGAGAGATAATCACAGAGTCATAATCCTAGCAAACATTAGGGCATTTTTACAGCTGCAGCCTAACCACACTTCCCTGTGGCAATGTGGGCTCCACATAACAGCAGTGGGACCCCTATGGCCTTGATATTCAGGCATGCCCACTCCTTGACATCTGTCCACAAAGGCTACTAATAGTGTTACTTTTAAATAGATATGTGCCAGTGTTGATGAACTTTATTCTTTAGACAATTACTTAGAAGAGAATCTAAATTAAACCTAGTTAAAACTGGAGTTCTGTAAAGACTGGTGTATGGGAGAGCAGGATAAAACTGATCTTATGTTGCATTTTGCTTTCTTACATCTACATTACATATGTAGTAAGGTAATAATAAGTCAGATGTGGAGGAATATTTCATTCTGCTGCTTCTGCGTACTGCAACATTTTATTGCAGGGGTCACTTGGGTGAATGCTTTATTTTGGTGCATGGTCTTACCAGGATCTGTTACTGAAGGATTGTTCGGGGAAATATTTAATTCTGGTGCTTGTGCATACTTCAACATTTTTTTAGGGGTCCCTTGGGTGAATGCTTCATTTTGGTGCATGGTGATACCAGGAACTATTACTGAAAGTGTCATTTGGGGGAATATTTCATTCTGGGTCATTCATGGAAAGTCTTTATGTTGGTGCTCATGCATACTACAACATTGTATTGTAGGGGTCCCTTGATTTAACTTTTAACTTGGAACACATGTAATGTGACTGGAAGGACTAACTTGTGATGAACAGGTGACAGTATCTCCTTTGTTGGCCATGTGTTTGTGTACTTCTATGAATGAATTCTGCCCATGCTGTATTGCTTAACTGTTAACATTATCCACATATTGTCTTCAGGAACACTGCTAATACAAAGCTCTTTAGAAATGTTGGAATGCTGCATAACAAGAACAGTGCTGGTAAATATATCCCAACCTTCTGCATGTATATTCTGCTTCAGTCTTTCTTGCTCCTGAATAATGCTGGAAATTTGACCTTAATTGTATACATGTATAAGAGGGTAGGTATAACAAGGTAAGAACTGGGGGTGAGGGGCAGAAGCCATCAGATAACGTAAGGCAATGGGGGAAATAAACTGTTGGGCATGTACTTTTTTCTAGTAGATGTTTTTGTGGGGGCGGGTGGTGATTTTGTGGCAGTGCTCAATCAGATATATTATACAATATTTCTGCTTTTTTAGCTTATGTGTCTTACTCTAACGACAGGGATGGTTAGGTGGGATACAATGAATGACTCCAGGTTGGATTAATTGTTACACCAACCAAGCATATAATTTAGACATTTTCTGATTTTATTTCTGTTTCTGATTCTACTGAGTGGTTGTCTCATTGTGGACTAGTACTAGCATGGGGCTACCATCTATTTTGGGCAATATGCATGGCTTTGTGGGTCATGTGTGGAATTTAGGTGGGAAGAAGGGCTTTTAGTGAATTACTCTGGTCTTCTCCTAACAGATGGTAATGGCTCCCTGTTACATAACACCTGCACCAAGAATATAATGAATGTCTAGTGAACATGTTTAGTGGAGCAAAGATCACCTTTGTCTGAATGTGCAGAACCTTGGAATAATGAAATGAAGGTCATTATAACATTTGAACAATAACTGCAGTTACAGTGTAACACTCATTCATTCTCACTTGTCAGGTTAAACTCTCATCAGCTGCCACTGTTATTCATATAAGAAGAGGTCATTATCACAGTGATAAATGCACATACCAAATAATGGTTTCTGTCTACGTGGAGTCATTTTAGAACACAGCAAAATAATAGTTATTGTACCTCTGCTAGGGAACATGTCACCATGCTAAGTGATACCTCATTTGAAGACAGTGTTAATCCTCACAAATTGGTAAAAGAACTGTACCCATGGGCTGTACACATGTACAGATATCACAGTTTGTTTAGGACTTAAGTTAAGGAAATTATGATTTTTTGTATCTTGGTAAATAACTTTACTAGTGAGCTTGTAAATGTGCCAAGTGATACCTCCTTTTGAAGACAGTGTCAGTCCTTACAACATGGCAAAATAACTGTGTCCATGGGCTGCACTCATGTACACATATCACAGTTTGTTTAGGACTCGGGTTATGGAAATTATGATCTTTTCATATTTTTGTAAATAATTTTGCTAGTGAGAATGTAATTGTGCCAAGTGATACCTCATTTTGAAGATATAGTTAGTCCTTACAACATAATAAAAGAACTGTGTCTGTATGCTGTACACATGTACAGATATCACAGTTTGTTTAGGACTTAGATTATGGAAATTATGATTTTTTTTCCATATTTTTGTAAATATCTTTACTAGTGATCATGTAATTGTGCCAAGTGATGCCTCATTTTTGAAGTCAGTGTTAGTCCTTACAACATGATAAAATAGCTGTGGTTGTATGCTGAACACATGTGCAAATATCATATTTTGTTTAGGACTAAGGTTATGAAAATTATTATGTTTTCCATATTTTGGTAATTAACTTTGCAAGGGCACATGTCACTGTGCTAAGAAATACCTCATTTTGAAGTCAGTAGTAATGGTTACAACATGGTAAAATAATTGTCTCTTTATGCTGTACACATGTACAGATATCAAAGGTTATTTAGGACTAAGGTTATGGAAATTATGATTTATTTCATGTTTTGGTAAATAACTTTGCAAGGGAGCATGTCAATGTCCAAAGTAATACCTCATTTTGAAGGCAGTATTATTCCTTACAACATGATAAAAGATCTGTATCTGTATGCTGTACACATGTACTGATATCACAGTTTGTTTAATCTTGTAGTCTTATGAAAATTATACATTTGCAATATTTCTCATTATTATGCCTATATCTTTGCAAGGGAGCATGGTTACAACACAAATGATGCATAATTTTGAAACTGACATTGAGCCACACAACCTGTACACTGATATATAGTCTGTCTGTTACAGGAGATGAGATATTATGGTTTATTTATCAATTATGAGAAATATAATATTAATCATATTTCTGTGAATATCTCATTATGGAGCATCACACAGTAATGGTTAAGGTATCGTTTTAAAGCTGACATACAAGCAAATTAATTACACATTGAATGGGTCTACATTGTACATTGCCCAAGATACTGTGATTTGTTTTGCCTAAAAGGTAAACAATATGCACAATATCAGCATTCCTTGGCAAATATTTAATAATGACTTAGATGCGCACTATCAATATTTACATTGATGCAAAGGTCAGTGTCTACTGAACAACTTTGTCATTAACATTTTTAGTCTAGCTATTATGTTTCAAAAGTTATGAAGATTTGTTTTGTGTATGGTATTACAAATGGATTATCTGAAAATGAGCTCAGGCTGCACTGTTGTTCCTATGGTGGAAGTAAGTAGGCAGCATTTTCTGAGCTGGTCCAGAGTGAATGAGTTAAAAAAAAAAGGCATCTGTCCCCCCCAAAAAAAAATTGCTCCAGTCATAGCTCTACATTTCACCCCCATGTACAGTGAAACTAATCAATCAACCCACAGATTATTCTGCACATGTCTTTCGCCAACACCCCTCCCTGTAGAGTGTGAGGCTGCAAATTCCAAATTCTACACATTATTCACATCTGTTGCTGCAGAAGAAATGTAGAGCTATGGTCCTTTCCTACACTCATACTGCACATCCCTAGTTGCTTTTCCTAATGTTTTACCCCCTGCTTGCCCCCATTTCACCACTTTCTTATCACCCTTTTTTCTTTTCTTTAATTTCTTTAATTAAAATTAGTGCAGGTGTAAGTGGGAGTAAGTGGTGCTAAGTGAAGCTAGGAGGG
>NC_056731.1:1441615091-1441703941 GCF_019279795.1 Protopterus annectens
GGTGTTACAGGACATTTCAAAGTCTGCCCCTACAAACATACACACCTGATTGACCACTAGCAGCCATAGCAGCATGCACAGTCAGATAGAAAAATAATCTATGACACACACATCTGCTACTGTCCCTAATCTGCCCAACAAACATCTGCACATAACACTGCTACACAATCTTGGCATTCTGTTCACAATGCCCAGAAATACATAACTGTCATATGTACAGATTTCCAAAGAATGTCCAGGGTGTGAGACTATATTCATTGCCATTGCTGCATACCACTTCCAGGAGTCTGCTAAGTCAATGGGATGATACCTGGAGTGCAGTCACTAAATAATGATATACCATACCTCTGAACCTCTTACTGTAAGACATATGAACAAAGCATGACATACTTGGGAACAGGGGGCTAAAAAGAGGGACATATCTCACATAATGGTGTTACAAACTGAAACAGTTGCTGGTGTCACAAGCTTTGTTGTAACATAACATCCCTGAAGGATATGATGTCTATAGCACCAATGGATGTCAACAGTTACTGACTACAATCCTCACATTAGCATACTGATTCCACAAAAACATACGTTGTATTAGGAACAGGCCAAACATAACAGGCAAATCTCTGGGCAGTCTGTGGACATCAGGACAGTTGAGAGGTATGTCAGAGACATATCACTGTCAGATGTCAAGTCACACAGAAAATACATGTCCAGAAGGACCCTGTTAATCTAGCAACTCTGTATGTGCATAACAGCACTACTGGCTTACAATCTGTACCCAACTCTGGATCTTTGTCCCCCATTTTGTTGTTGAACTGTGTCCACATGTCCTGCCCTGAGAGGTATTTCCACCTACTGTCTGTGAAACGGTAGCCTCACACCTCCATAATGTCCTCCACACAGGGAAGAAAAAGGGGCAAGGCCCACATGAAGGTCATAATTATAGCACTGTGTTGCTATGGTATTGGCAAATGGAAAAAACCCACAGCTGCTCTGGATGCAAGTAGCAAGTGGGAGACACCGACTGGTGCACAGGCTCTCACCTGCTCATGAGCAGTACCTGCAAAAGGCAAGCTGCTGCCTATGCAACACAGGTCTTAACCCATCTACACAAAGTCAGACTGCGACTACACAAACCTAATCATTTGCATTTTTGTGAGGAAACTCTTCAGCACTATAACAGGTATGTCAATCATGAAAGCTTATAATGGAATGCAGAAGGGGGGTTGCATTGATGTCAAATGGGACATTAAACACTAGGCCGCAACAAGACCTGGTGGACTCACATGCTGCTGTCCAGCACCTATGGCCATTCCCGCTTGCCCTGTCTGCATTGACATGGAGCACATCTCTGGCCCTGAGTCACCCCAGCAAAGGTCAGCTCATGTATGACTACTACTGTGTCACTGCTAGGCCATCTACCTGGGATGTTGTAATAACTCATATGTCACCTGTGAATGCTTATCTGATACATATGTTTGTCTTACAAATGTAAGAGGCATACATAGGGTATTTGCATACTACACAACAGGTGCAGATGTTTGTGTTGAACTGTATGTGATATACTGAGCCCATACCTGACAACTGTCCAGAGGTTTGCAGACTGACCACATGTCTGCCTCATATTTGTAGTCACTTTCTCAGACAGTTGTGTATTGTCTGGCACACCACTGGCAACCCATTAAAGACTGAAGTCATAAAATATTAACATACATTTGATTGTCAGAGGTCAGATCTTGCAGAGTAGACCTGTGAATGCGACTCCATCTTTGCTGGCAACTAAGTGTGTTTCAGCTAGATTCATAAAGTGACACTATTTACTGGCCTTTCCCCACCACTGAAGTGTGCCTTTGTGCAGATGTCTTGCTCTAACAGGAGCTAGATGTCTTACCATGAAACCCATGTCAATGCAAGCTTACCTTGTCCTGTAAGATGCCGACATTTGAGCAGTCACTGACACCTGCTTTGTAGCTGTGGAGAGCACACCAACCTTGCCAGGTCACTCATCCTATCACACGTTTAGACCCCAAATGAAGGCCTGCAAAGCCACAGGAGGTGGAGTGTTGAACATTAGCATACACATACACACCTCCAGGCTGGTCAAACAGTATGACACATGGGTGACATCCCAAGTGCAGTTAACAAATGACAAAACACCTACTCAAATCATAGCTAGTTACAGGCCTCCAACCATGACTATGGACACCCACCACACCGATTGGGACTTGCTGTAATCTGTCAGGATTTAATCTACTACACTGCTCCTGGGTGACTTCAAATACCCAACCATAATGTGCATGACCTATGCCACCTGAACATGAACACATATAGATCCCTCAGCTTTGTCAATGGCAATGCAGTGGATCAGCCAGTCAGTTCTCCTATGATAGGTGGAAATATCCTGTACCTGGTCCTAACCAACATGAGTAGCCACAGTAGCACTCCTACAGTGCCATCTCCTTGGTAATATCTGACCACAATGCCATCACTGTTCAGGTCACCATCTCCTCTACCCCCCCTTTATAGTGTCAAACAGAATAAACTGTACACAAATTACTATAAATCCCCTCAGAGCAGGTACAAATAGCTGTACAGCCAACGTCCCATTTTTTTAGAACTAGCAGCAGTGTTCAGGCCCAACCCACAATACTATGTGGGCATCTACATAGCTGTATGAACTAAGCAGTACCTGACAGGACAACATCATCTCCCTCAAGGTCATGTAAATGCTTGTGGTGGACAGCAGCAATGCACAAATGCCATAATAGGTGGAAACAATTGCTGGATGGGCCAAGAAGGCACAGGTGCCTCATTGCAAGCAATGTCACCTTGGTCTGCACAAGCAAATAAGGTCACAGGTGATGTTCATAGGTTCATAGGTTAGTACTAGGCTAACTGCCCTTGCAAGCCATTGTAAGCCTAAGCCAATTATCCCTTGTGAGACTCAGACCCTGCACCTTGTGTTTGTAAGGCAAACACCTTAACCATTAGGCCACACTCCCAACCCTCCCAACCCAGCTTAAGGCTGTCTTTGAGTGCAAATTGGACGCATCCACCAAGGCCAGTCACTAGGCCTTTCATACATGTGTCTGCAATTCCAAAGGCAACACACAAATCTGCTCTGTAGCGGTGGTCAATAACACCACATGCACATATGACATAGATATAGGCAACCGCGGCTGCAGACAGTTGAAGTGTAAACATCACCCCCCTGTCCCCTCATTGGTAGAAATGTGCATGTACAGCACCCGCCTCCCTCTTCTCATCATCAGGAAGCAGGTCCATAATGCTCTCTCAAAGGCAACACACAGAGGTCTCCATAAGCCTGATACCATCCCTGGCTGCATTCTACATGAACACAGGCATGAGCTGTCAGATCCATTCCACACTATAGCCAACCACAGCTTCAGTACCTGTGTCAACCCATCTGCACAGAGGACAGCCACTGTCATCTCTATACACAAAGGTGGAGCAGTCCACTGACCCAGACAATATTATGCACATCAGCCTAACTAGCCTGCTCTGCCAGGGCATGGAAGGCAATATCAAGGACATGATCAACAGGGACATCGGCAACATCGAAATGCCTGAGCCCACACACCATTGTATTGTCAAAGGGAAATCTGGCCTGTTAAACCTGGTCAACCTCTCTGAACTGATCAACAAGGTGGGACGAGGGGAAGATGCTAAACAATGCCTACCTTCACCTAGCCCAATCCATTTACACTAATCCCCAGGTGGCCAGGATACATACGCCTACACAGCTAAGGACCAACCTGTATGTTACCAGATGGATAGCTAACTGGTCCAATGATAGTACCCACTCAGTCAAAGTAGTGGAACACACCTCTAGTAGTAGATTCTCCTACAACAGTGTACCCCAAGGATCAGTCTGGGGACCTCTACTGTTTAAGATATATGTATCTGAGGTACAGGACAAAAGCAGTGGTCTGTGGCTGACCAGGTGTACAGATGCTTGCAAGCTGGACACTGTCTTACAATCCCCTATTAATGTGAGCATCCCCCAAGAGGCACTCACCCAACTACTGACTGGTGCAAGAAGCATTACCAAAAACTGAATGCCAGGAGAGGCATCATTCCCCCTGCTGTGGGAGATGTCATCTACACTAAGTACGACAGTAATAATATACTGAGCATGTAATTAGGTGTGAAGCAACTTGCGCACCGAGGGTGGTAGCAACCTGACAGTTTCCCACCATGTGAGCACCATTGTACAGCAGGCCATCTACATGGCCCACCTCACAAATATGGGTGTGTCATCCAGGAGCCGGGAGTCCACAACATCCCTGTACTCCACCCTTACCAGATGAACTAACAAGTACAATGGCCATATCTCTCAACCTGGAAACATCAAAAATCTGGACAAGGGCCATGAAAAATAGGTACAAATCTGTAAGCTGATTAACATCTAATTTGCATACATAATTACGTAACCCCACCCACTCCAATGGAATTGTGGGATACCACCTTTCGAACACAAACTGAACAACAGACAACCAAAATATGGCACCAGAGTCCCCCTGCAGCCTTTTCAACACTGATGATACATTCATGAAGCATAATTTCTTCTCACATCATAAAAATGAGGTATAGAACTGAAATACTTTCTCATTGTAATGAAATAAACAAAATACAAATTCCAACTGATGTTTATTTTGGCTAAAATAACATAACTTCATTGAATAATCCACAAAAGAGTTGTATGGGAAGTGAAACTGTCACAATCTCAGTCCAAAAACGTTGCCGTAAATGAATATAAATAAGTTCAAGTCCAGCACTAAATTTATTAACGCTCTTTTATTAACAAAACTGCATTTTCGTCCCAACACATTAGGACTTCATTGAAGTTTCATATCCAGTTTCCTTATTATAATTAGTAGCAGGTTATTTTTATCTTATAAATGGCATTTAGCATATCAGAATTTTTAGAAATCCCTATGACTGAAAACTTTGGCCCAGAATGTTATTGAAGTAATATAAACATTTTAAAAAAATCTCAGTTTCTGTTCCCCTCCAGTAAAAATAATTATTTGGTTATTTATATAGTAGGACTATATCCATTTCTACATGCACTATTTGGTCTTTCTTGGACAATTAGATACATCAACTAAACTGAAAAGATTTGTTTTTACTTATGAATGAATATATCATGTTTTGCCTATTTTTAAAGCTATGGTTTCACTTGTGTGTCAGATGAAAGCCATATGACAGACATTCCAAACATAATTTAGATTTACATGAGTAGTTGTTCATGGCCACAGAACCTAAAACTAGGAAGTGAACCAGACTCTGTAAAGAGGTGAATGTTGGCTGCCTTTATTGCTTGGAAAATCATTTGTAGAAATTAATATATTTATTTTGCTAGAAGAGAAATATCTGTGCCAACTGCTGTCTGTTAAATAATATTTAAGAGCAATATCAATAATAAATTTCCATAAAAGGAATGGAAAATAATCCAAAAAGCACCATACCTTCATATTAAGCTTGCCAATGGCTATTATATGCAATAAGACAGTGTACAAACAGTAGAAGAATTCAAGTGTACTGTATGCCATTTGCGTATGTGTTTATTTTGTTCCTTACCTAGTCAGCATTCTTCTCTCCCAAACGGCAGTCATGTCAGCAGCAGCAGCAACTGTTCAAAGCAACCCTCTCTCGGCAAGTCCCTAAACTGAAGAAAAGCAAGCATTCTTCTCTCCCAAATGGCAGGCAGCAACAGTTCAAAGCACCTCTCTCGGCAGCAGTTTCTGTCCGAAATGGCATTTCTCACCTGCAAAGCCAGCATTCTTCTCTTGGCAGCAACTGTTTACTTCCTGCCTGCTCGCAGCCAGCCCTAAATGATGACATGAGCTCCTTAAGCTCAATTCCAACTGGCTGGTAGTGCTGATGGAGCTGACATCATCGTGTACAGGATGACGTCAGCTCTGACAGCGCAAAAATCAAAAAAGAAAAAAACAAAAGTGAAGAAATCGGAAATTAAGGGGTGCCACTCGGGAATCGTGGCACCACTTCATTTAGACCCAAAAACTCGGTAAAAACTGAGTAATTCAGGAAAGTTGGGAGGTCTGACAATGGCTCCTTTGATATGTACCTTGCCAAGCAAATGCAGCAGCTGCAGAGACCACAGAGGATTCTGACCAGGCAATCCCAGGGTCTGCAACACCTACTGTATACAAGTAGGCTGAAATCCCTGTCCCTGTACTCAGTCTCATACAAACTGATCATAGGTGACCTGAGTCTGGCATACAAGGCCATGTCCAAACCAGCCTTGATGGAATTTTTGCATATCTGTAAGACATATTGCACTCACGCATCATGAACACGAGGTCCTCACCTGGTCGGTGACATGTATAGTACTTGTTGGCAGGATAGTGTGGTGTCCCACACAATACACTGTAAAATACACTCCCTCTGCATGTCTAGCAGAGTATGTGTATAGCCCTCTGGAAGAGGAAGCTGGACAACTGCATGGGAAATGGATGAGACACCCCTGGGATCCTGCATGTGTCCCAGATGGAAAGGGAAAACAGGTGCTGGCTTGGTAGGTGCATGGGCGAAAGTCTGGGTCAGGCTTATGAGGGCATCAGGGCCAATAGTCTGATATCAGACTATCTATGTCATAGTGTATGTGGAGTTATTGACCACCGCTACAGAGCTATACACCTAGTACTTTACATGTGTCCTCTATGTATTGCAGACTGTCCTGCAATGTTGTGTGAAATGAATCCCATAACATACCGTTACAACTTGTCAGTGTGTGTGGTCTATATATATAGAAGTAAGTCAGCTCTTACAGTACATGTATATGCACTTGGTGACACTCTATAGCTCACTTCAATAGCCTTGGTCTTGCCCATAATTACCATTCTGCTACTTGGCACATCACACAGTAAGATTTGTTACCCTTGGTTGTGGGCCAGACATTAGCAGTGATAGAGATGGATTGCAGCAGGCAGAACTACTATAAGGTCTCCCATGAAAGGCCCATAGGTGTCACAGATGTGCCAGACTGTACCAGGAGAGTGTGTGTGTGTGTGTGTGTGTGTGTGTGTGTGTGTGTGTGTGTGTGTGTGTGTGTGTGTGTGTGTGTGTGTGTGTGTGTGTGTGTGTGTGTGTGTGTGTGTGTGTGTGTCTGCATGTGTGTGTGTCCCAGCCAAACTTATAGTACAGGTATTAATTTACATATGTTGTCTTCCCCTCAAAGGGGGCAATGGGGGTCATGGTCCCTCCCCCACAGAACCTGATGTCAGTGTCACTGTGGACTCCGACAATGATGATAGTCATAGTGAGGCACAGGTGGTGTTGTCAGGGGCTGAATCTGTGCCATCTGTTGGCATCCCACTGTTGTCCACAACATTGCCACACACAGTCACAATGCCCACACATACCCAGTCCCCAGTGGCCACAGATAATGAACAGTTGTTGGGTGGTGGCATGGAAAAGGCTAGTTGTGGTGACTATGGCAAGTGTGAGTGTAGACACTTGCCATAGCTGGAGTGCAGGCGAGGTCCCACACAGTACCACCAGCACTACCAAAGTGGGCTGCTGTCCCCACCACATCGCAGCAGGGACACAGATCCAGCAAACAACAGTCACCATCAAAGTGCAGTACTTCATCTGGCCTTGGGCCTGGTGGTGTAAGTGAGACCCCTGGCAGGACCAGTTTACGTGTCCATGGCCGGAGACAATGAACTGTACACCCTGCTATGTACGGTCCACAGCTGTCCAAAATACCCCTGTGTAGGGCAGCCACATGGTGTGACTGTGTGCATACAAACACACATCACCGTCACAGCCAGGTCACCTCCAGACAAACACACACACACACACCACCCCTGCATGGCCCATTCATAGAACACCTATCCAAACACACACACATGTCAAACATATGGCCCAGCCTAAGCCTCTGGCAAAGCCACACAACACCCTGTGCATATAATGCCTGTGCCTCATTCCTGTCATCCATACCACTGATGCAGGGACATGATACTATGGTTCTGATGCACAGGATGAATTAAGTACAGTTTAGCTATGTAATGCTGTGTAAGGTGCTGTCAGCTGGCATTTGTAATGGGTACACTTCAGACTGTGTGTACCTTTTCAGCCATGATGTATTATTGGTGTTAGTAACACTGACTGACTGTAGTCTCACATGCTGTAGTCTGTTTGTATTCTAAGTGTCTGTGTGTCAACAGGATGTGGCTCTGTAAACATTGCCAACGTGGGGTATGTCAAAGTGGTAACACATCAACCGTGTCATAGCCAAGGTACAGCTGTATATGTACACATTTACCAGGTCTGTGTAACAGTTATTGCATGTGCCACAGAGCTTATAGGGATGAGGGGGGTGTATATAGGTAAGTCTATGGTGGATGACATCAGCAGCTGTTGTAAAGTGGACAATGGTAAGTGTAGTGGGTGGAACACACCTCAGATTGGTAAAATCCACACCCACAGAGGATATTGTGTCGACTAGACACACAGAGAATACTGTTCCCACACACACACACACACACACACACACACACACACACACACACACACACACACACATGTGTGTGAGCACACAGGATCACAGTTGCCAGTGTTGGGTTTGGAATCCCTACCCATCTAGTTTGTGGTAGTGCAGTGTTATGCGGTTATTGCGTTATAGTGTGGTGAGTGTTCTACGGTACCTGTAAAGTGAATTACATCATGTTCCCTTGTGAAGTATGGTAATGGGGGGTATACTGGGTGGGAAAGGACTCATAATACTGTCAGCTATGAGTATACACACTCACAAACACTGCTATACACAACAATGCGCACACACACATTTTCCAGTACTGACATTAGCAGCCCTGCCTATCATGTTATTCATTCCATACTGTTACATAGCTTTTGCATGCGACACTGGGCTTATAGGACTGAAGAGTGTCTACAGATACCCCTATTGTAGATCTAAACAGCGTGCTTCATAAAGTGGACCTTGGGATGTGTACTAGGAGTACCATGGCCTAAAATTCTAAACCACGGCCACCCAATGGATATAGTTTTCACTCAAACACACACATGATACTGCTCTCAAACACACTCACATTTGCCTGGACTGAGATTAGAACCCCTACCTATCTAGTTATTGCTACTATACTGTTATGTATTTACTGCAGGTGCCACAAAAAACAAAGCTTACAGGGTGAAAAGTGTCCCAATGTAATTCTAAGGTGAACAACATCACCAGGCCTTGTAAAGTTAGGAGATATTAACTCCCTAAGTTATGTTGACATCCTACAGAATGGCCTCACTGAGACCATGACTGGTGTCAGAACCATGGCCTTAAGCTCAGTGTCCAAAAATGTATCATCATCTTCTTTGGAAAAAAAAAAAACAGTTCCCATGATGTATATATTGATGGTAGTCCACTAAACACAGAACGCATTATAAGAGATCTGAGAACACAGGTTGACAGCAACATCTCTTTTGATCACTATATTGCCACTGTGATCAGAAAGTCCTTCTATGTGGCATATCTCATTACTAAGGGTTTTGCATCCAGGAAGAGAGAGATCATTGTCTTCCTCTACTCTTACCTCATTAGGCCAATCATCGAGTATAATGACCCATTTGGCATGTACCTCACTAGATACCTGCAACAACTGGAGAGGCCACAAAAGTACCTCACAAAGAGGATCCTAGGTCTTAAACACTTGTCCTATATGGATAGACTCAAAAAACTCCAACTATTCTCTGTCTCATATTGCCTACTTAGAGGCAATTTCTGCTTGACTTACAAAGCCATGTCTAACCCAGATCTGTTAGAAATGCTACAGCTAAAGGGGTTCCTATCAGCATTTTGAATGTTGAAAATGCCAAATTTAATTTAATTAAACTGCAATGTTTGAAATATCAGACGAGTGAACTGACAGAACATTGATTTCTTTCCCAGGGAAAGAAAGCTGTGGGCTGTCATCATTTCCTCCACTGTGGTGTGAGAGTTACGGACCTTAGGGTTAGGGTGCGGGTTAAGGTAAGTGGATAGTTAGTAATGTATGTGTGGTTTAGTGTGGGGTTGGGTTTTATTAACTGTATTTGTGTAGTTTATTTATTTTGGTATGCTTGTTTTGTGTGTATGTTTCTTGGAACAGCGAATTTTTCCCTGGGAAAAAATTAGCTATCCTGAGCATTCAATGTTTTCAATATCTGAAATTCCAAGTTTGAACATATGGTGTTCAACATTTTGGAATTTCAAATATATGATATAGACCTATCTAAAGAAATCTCAATCCCTCTGCACCACATGCTCCAGAGACCTCAACCTCATTACCACAATCAACAGAATGTACTGGAGGGACAGGTTCATAACCCAGAGACTGCCCGTACTATGGAACAGACTTCCCATACATGTCAAGCAGATCACCTCGCTGACCCTCTTCAAGAGAAATCTTGATGAGTGGATGGGAAATAGAGAATTCACCCCAGGAATAACTCCAGTCGCTCTGCTCAACAGAGGTACTGGGAACTAAGGTTGGGTGGCACGATGACAGGGTAATCCTATGGCTAGGCTTGAAAGGGGGCATAGGCATTAGCCTAGTACACACATGTGAACCTATGAACCTATAAGGTGAACATCACCAGGTCTTGTAAGGTATGGCAATGGAAGATGTATTCGGTGAGAATGGACTCAGAATACTTTAACCTACAGTTATACACACTTACAAACACAAATACACTCATACACACATTTGCCAGTAATGATATTAGCAGCACTGCCTATCTTGTTAGTCAGTCCATACTGTTACATAGTTCCTGCATGTGACATGGGGCTTATTGGGCTGAAGAGTGTCAACAGATACCTCTATGGTTGATGAAGACAGCAGGCCTTGTAAAGTGGACCTTGTGACGTGTACTGGGAGTACTGTGGCCTAAAAATGTAAAACCTACCCCCAATGGATATAGTTCTCACTCTAACACATACAGAGGACACAGTTCTCACACACACGCACATTTGTCAGGACTGAGATTAGAACCCCTACCTATGTAATTATTGCTACTACAGTGTTATACATTTATTGCACATGACATGAAGCTTATAGGGTGAAAAGTGTCCCACGGTTCTTCTAAGGTGAACAACATCACCAGCCCTTGTAAAATATGGCAATGGGCAGTGTACTGTGACAGTGAGACCTCAAAATGCTGTATCCTACAAATATACACACAAACACACACACACACACAGATTCTCACATTTGCCAGGACTCAGATGAGAACACCTACCTACTTAGTTATTGGTACTATAGTGTTATGTAGGTACTGCACACACCATGGGGCTTGTAGGTGAAGAGTGTACCAAGGTACTTGTAATGGGAATAACATCACCACCCCTTGTAATGTATGGCAATGGGAGGTGAAATGTGTGAGAAGAGCCTCAAACTACTTTCACCTACATGTTTATACACTCACAAACACTTTTATACACACTACTGCGCACACACATGCATGCCAGTACTGAGATCCATAGGTTCATAAGTGTGTACTAGGCAAATAGCAATAGAGCCTTTACAAGCTTATCCCATAGGATTACCCTGGCATTGTGCCATCTGATGTTACTCCCCAGTGTGTCTATCGAGTATAGCCACTGGAATGATCCCCAGGGTGAGATTTCTACTCCCCATCCACTCATCCAGATTTCTCTTGCAGAGGGCCAGTGAGGTGCTCTGTTTGACATGTATGTGAAATCTATTCCATAGCGTGGCCAGTCTCTGGATTATAAACCTGACCCTCCAAGATGTTCTTTTGATTGTGGAAATGGGGTTGAGGTCTCTGTGGCATATGGTGTGGATGGATTGGGTTTCTTTAGATGTAGCATGCCTAACAGAGCTGGGTCAGACATGGCTTTGTAAGCCAAGCAGAGATCATATCTAAGTAACCAATGTTTATTTTTATTTTATTTTATTTTATTTTACATTTGTTAACCAGGAAAGTCCGACTGGATACATATCCATTTTCAGCAGAGGCCCCGGGAGAAAAGCTCCAATAGCCTGTCATAAAGAAATTACACAAGAATATCATACAGAGATATAGGTTCCATAGAAGCATAAGTTATGTATAGATTAACAATTCCTTTAGTAAAGTCAGCATACAGCATTCTAGTAGTAATGTTTATATAGAATATAAAATATAAACACAATAATTTTTTTTTGTCTTTCTAAATTATGAGTACTCTCAATATTTTGTTACAGAAATAACTAGTGATTATTAAGCTTTACAGTGAAAGGAATTAGGAGACCTTTAGTAGAATCCTTGAACATGGTATTAATGCAAATTAACCTGGGGAGTAGCATGAACAAAGCCAATTGTTGGAGAAGTGGGTTCTCAGGAGTTTCTTAAATTGAATAGTGAAGGTAGTGGATGTTATTTGTCTAGGTAGTGAGTTCCAGATTTTGGCAATAGTGCAGGCAAAGAGAGATTTGCCAGCATCATTTTTGTGTCTGATAATGCTTATTAGGTTCTGAGAACTAGATCGTAAGGTTCTGGTAGGGATGTGGGGGTTAATTACATTTTGAAGTGCAGGGGGGTTTTCTGGAATGTAGAAGAGATTATGCGCTATTGTGAGTTGATTAAACAGAAGTAGTTGGGGTAGCTTAAGCCAATTGAGTTGGTTAAGGGCGAGACAGTGGTGGGATTTGTATGAGGTTTCAGTAGCAAATTTGGCTATTGATTCCATTTTCTTCAGATCACTCTGGTGAGAGATTAGTAAGGATGGGAGAGGCATAGAGAAGGATGGATAAGAGATGAGTTCTTGCAATAGTAGCTTTGGTTTGTTTAGTTATAAAGTGTTTGTTCCTGTAGAGAAATCCTAGTTTTTTATTAACTTTCTTAATGGTTTGTCCTATATGGATGTCAGATTAGAGGTTATTGTCTATTTCTACACCTAAGAGATTAGTGTGTGCAGGTGGAGTGATTTGAATGTTATCTTTGGAGTGAATGGTGAAAGTGTTGTTGGGGGGGGGGGGGCATGACCTGGGCTGAAAATAATTAATTTAGTTTTTTGGGGTTAAGAATAAGTTTGTTTGTGAACCATGTTTTGGCTAGAGTAAAAGTGTTTTGGGTGAGGATTTGAAGTTCCTTTAAGGTGGGGGCAGCACTTATAAGGGTGGTGTCATCTGCATATTGTACTGATGATGCTGTGAGTGAGGAGGAATTGATTTGGTTGGTGAATAGTGAGAACAATAGTGGGCCAAGGATGGATCCTTGAGGGACACCTATGGATACTGGTAGCAAGGGGGACAGCTGGTCATGCCATAGGACTGCTTTCTGTCGACCAGATAAGTAGCTAGTAAACCATGATATAGTGGAGGGGCTGAGGCTTAGGGTAGATAAAGTCTGGAGA
This sequence comes from Protopterus annectens, assembly GCF_019279795.1. NCBI lineage: Eukaryota > Metazoa > Chordata > Ceratodontiformes > Protopteridae > Protopterus > Protopterus annectens. The sequence goes on from NC_056731.1 coordinate 1,441,628,476, forward strand.
ATAATGTTATGGTTTACCATGTCAAAGGCTTTAGATAAGTCTAAGAAAATGGAAGATACAAATAGTCCCTTGTTTCTATTGTGGTTAACTATATCTGTAAATGATAATAATGCTGTGGTGGTGCTGTGGGATGGTCTAAAGTCATGCTGGGTTTTGGAGATTAAGTTGTTTTATAAGAGGTACCAAAGTAGTTGGGAATGTACAACTCTCTTCAATATCTTGGATAGAGGTGAGAGTATTGCGATTGGGTGGTAGTTGATGAGTTCTAAAGAGTTGCCCCCTTTGTGCAGTGGAATAATGTGTGATGTTTTCCACAGGGTGGGGACTTTGAATTCTGCAAGTGACCTGTTTATGAGGATGGACACGGGATAGGCTATGGCGTCTGCTGTTATCTGATGGAATTCGGCTGGTAGGGTGTCAGCAGCTAGTGTAGTTGGTTTGAGTTTCTTAAGGAACTTTGAAGTAATTTTAGTGGGCACAGGGTGTAGGGCAAAGTTGGTGGTATTGTTTTGAATAGTAGGGTGAGTTTTGCTAGCGCCTGGTTTAGGGCTGCTAGTGGTATTGAGAGCATTGATAAGGGTTTGGACTCTTTCGGTAAAGAACTTGTTGAATTGTGTAGGAATGTTGTCATGGATGTTTGGTAGTACTGGGGTTGAGGTGGTGGCTTTACATGGGTGGATTATGCCATTTATTGTAGCCAAAAATTTCTTAGGGTTGTTGGCATATTTTTCCTGCATGTTTTTGTAGTAGTTACTTTTGTCTACTTTGATTTGTTTTTTGGCTTTGTTTTGAAGTTCTTGGTAGGTTTGTCTCAGATAGCTGGTTTTGTTCTTTTGATATTGACTCCAGGCCCGCTCTCTCCCTTTCATTGTAGTTTTAGTATCTTTAGTTAGCCATGAAGCATAGGTAGCTTATAGTCTTATAGTTCTGGAGGGGGCATGACAGTTTAGGATTTGCAGGAAAGTGGAGTTAAAGTACTGTATGGCGTCATCAAGAGATAGTAGTTTTAGGGCTGTCCAATTACAGCTTTGTAGTGAATTGATGAAGTCAGTTGTTTTAAAGGTCTTTTTGTTACGTATTACTCTGAGTTTGGGTTGGCTTATGTAATGGGGTCTGTTCCGAATTAGGTAGGTTGGTTGATGATCACTTAGACTGTCAGGTAGACAGACAGAGTGCCATGCTAGAGTGGGGTCAGATAACAGAATCCAGTCTAAAATGGATTCGCGTTTTGAGGTTTTGTCTATTTTGGTTGCGGTGGATATAATTTGGGTAAATCTATGGAGGTTAATGTGGGTAGTTGGAGTATGGCTAGAGCAGTTCAGCCAGTAAATATTAAAGTCACCTAATAGTAGAGTTTCTTGTGGCATGGAATTTGAGATCCAGTTTAGCAGGTTTTCCATTATAGTAGTGTTATTGCCTGGTGGAATGTAGCCACCTGCAATAATGATATGTTTGAGTTTAGTTTTAATATGTCAAGGATTAGTTCAACATCTTTGATTTCTTATGTGTTATAATCAATTTGTTCAATGGTGAGATGATTTTGGAACAATATCGCTACTCCACCTCCCTTTTCCTCTACTCTATCTCTGCATATTATGTTATAGCCAGGGGCTATAATCTCATTATTTTGATGTTCTGGTTTAAGCCATGTTTCAGTTAGCACTGCTATTTCTGGTTTATATACAGCTAGAAGGGCGTAAAGGTCCTGGATTTTGTTAAGTATACTTCTTGCATTTATGTTAATGAAGAGGAGAAAAGAGGTAGGTCTATAATATAGGGGGTTGGCTGATTAGAGTATGTGTAGGGTGTTGTGGTGGTCCCTGGATTAGGGTGAATGTCACCACAGCGAATGAGTTTGTGGAGTAGGTGAAGATTCAGTTTAGTTAGTTTGTGTAGTAATTTAGTATGTCTTAATGAGGAGTCAGGGTTAGTTCTGACTGACAGTTTGTGGTGGGTGTAAGAGACTGATCTAGAGGAGGTGGGGGTCTAGTAGTGTGATAGGGAAGTTACAAAGTTTCAGGGGAGTGGATAGAGGTTCAGTTTGCCATTGTGGAGGGGTGCTGATATGTAGTTGAGTGTGGTAAGAGCAGAGATAGGAGAGCAGAAGAACGTTGATGATAGTACATAGGTAGAGTAATACTTTTATTAAGTGGGACTGTTGTTTATAGTTCATCATGTCTAGTGAAGAGTGTTTAAGGGTAGCAACTTAAAGTAAGTGGGTTTGATATACTACTGAGTGATAAGGGTGTGGTGAAGGGTGTTGGTTTATATGTGATATGTGTGGTGTGAAACTCTAATTGCAAACATTGTCAGCCAGAGACCCTTTGTGTTGAGCTGGACTTCAGAGGTGTAGATACCGAACATGAGGGGACCCAGGACCACACCCTGTGGTACTCCACTCATGACTGGCCAGCAGTCTGACATGGAGTCAGCTGCTTTCACACTGTGGGTTCTATCTGTGAGCCTGTTTGCAGCCCACCTAATGATATAGAGATTGATGCCTAGCTGAGTGTGTTTGTCTATGATTCCTGAGTGGGGAATGGTATTAAAGGATTAGAAGCCCCGCCTCTCTTGTTATTTATTCCATACTGTTACATAGTTATTTAATGTGGCACAGAGCTTATAGGGCTGCAGAGTGTCAACACCTACTTCTACAGTAGATGACAACAGTGGGCCTTGTAAAGTGGACATTGGGATGTGTACTGGGTGAACCACACCAAAATAATTGTAAAACCCACCCCCGATGGACATGGGTCTTGCACACACAATACATTTGTCAGGACTGAGATTAGAACCCCTACCTATCTAGTTATTGCTACTACTTTGTTATACATTTATCGCATGCGCCACCAAGCTTACAGGATGAAGGGTGTCCCAAGGTACTTCTAAGGTGAGGAACATCACCAGCCCTTGTAAAGTATGGCAATAGGAGATGTTCTTGGTGAGAGAGGCCACAAAATATTTTATGTGACATATATACACACTTACAAACACACTCACATTTGCCAGGACTGAAATTAGAACCCATACCTAACTAGTTACTTGTACTATAGTGTTACACAGTTATCACACATGCCACAGAGCTTATGCACTGAGGACTGCTTAAGTAGGGCAATAGGAAGTCTACCGGGTGTGAATGGGCTCAAAATCCTTGACCTTCAAACACACACACTTTTACATTTGCCAGGACTGATATTAGAACACCTTCCTAACTAGTTTTTGTACTATAGTGTTACACAGTTATCACAAGCACCAGAAAGCTTATAGGGCTGAGAGCTACCCAAAGGTACTTCCAAGGTGACTGACAGCAGGACTGCTAAAGTTGGGCAATGGGAAGTGTACTGGGTGTAAATGGGCTTAAAATCATTGACTTACAAACAAACACACACACACACACACACACACACACACACACACACACACACACACACACATGCACTTTTACATTTGATAGGACTGAGATTAGAACCCCTGCCTAACTAGTTATTTGTACTATAGTGTTAGGCAGTTATTGCATGCACCACAGAGGTTGTATGGTTGAGGACTGCCCAAAGATACTTCTAAGGTGACTGACATCAGCAGGACTGCTAAAGTAGGGCAATGGGAAGTGGACTGGGTGTGAATGAGCTCAAATTCTTAAACCAACAAACACACTTTACATTTGCCATGACTGAGCTTAGAACCCCTATCTAACTAGTTATTTGTATTATAGTGTTATACAGTTATCACATGCACCACATAGCTTGTAGTGCTAAGGGCTGCCCAAAGGTACTTCCAAGGTGACTGACATCAGGACAGCTAAAGTAGGGCAATGGGAAGTGGACTGGCTGTGAATGGGCTCAAAATCTTTGACTTACAAACACACACACACACACACTATTACATTTGCTAGGACTGAGATTAGAACCCCTACCTAACTATTTAATTGCACTATAGTGTTAGGCAGTTATTGCATGCACCACAGAGCTTGACTAGCTGAGGACTGCCCAAAGGTACTTCTAAGGTGGCTGACAGCAAGACTGCTAAAGGAGGGCAATGGGAAGTGGACTGGATGTGAATGGGCTCAAAATCTTAAACCAACAAATGCATACTTTTACATTTGTCAGGACTGAGATTAGAACCCCTATCTAACTAGTTATTTGTACTATAGTGTTACACAGTTATCACATCCACCACAGAGCTTGTAGTGCTAAGGGATGCTCAAAGGTACTTCTAAGGTGACTGACATCAACTGGACTGCTAAAGTAGGGCAATGGGAAGTGTACTGGATGTGAAGGGGTTCAAAATCTTTAACCTACAAACACACATGCACTTTTACATTTGCTAGGACTGGGATTAGAACCCCTACTAAACTAGTTATTTGTACTGTAGTGTTACGTAGTTACCACACATGCCACAGAGCTTGTATGGGTAAGAGTTGCCCAAAGGTACTTCTAAGGTGACTGACATCAGCAGGACAGCTAAACTAGGGCAATGGGAAGTGTACTGGGTTGGAAAGGACTTAAATCATTATTCCTACACACACACACCCCACACACAGTCACACTTACTTATGCTGGGACTGTGATGAGAACCCTTTACTATCTAGTTATTTGAATGATAGTGCTACACAGTTATCATGTGCTATAATGCTTTGTACTTCTAAGGTGAATGACATCAGCAGATCTTGTAAAGTAGGGCAATCAGAAGTATACTGGTTGGGTAAGGCATCATAATACTTAGACCTAGACACACACACACACACACACACACACACACACACACACACACACACACACACACACACACACACACAAAGGTAGATGGTGTGATATTACAACCTCCACCTCAACACCATCAGACAATGATTCTCATCTTCATGCTGGCACCTGCAGTGGTTACAACTGGTATGCAACTCTCTGCAGCAGAACATCACTCTCTGCCATTCAGGGTATCCCTGTGTATGACTCCCTCTATGTGTGTGTCTCACTCTATCACTGCCTTTCTCGTTATTCCCCATGTCTATGTGTTCTTGCTTGACATATTGTAATATGTTGCCCATATATGTGTGTGTGTATCACACACAATAGATGCAGATATACCACATATGGGCCACCTACAGCTGGCTGTGGAGACAGTTAGGTGTACATAGCTGTGTGTATGCAAAGACATCTGTGCAATACAGATCTACATAGTCTGTTGTGGTTTCAGACATGGGCTTTATTTCACTGAGTGTAGGAGCATGGTAAGTATGACTTTCTATAGTAAGTGTGGGAATCCATTCCAGGAATAGTTGTAACTCCAGTCCGGGATGTTGTGTGCTATAGCCAGACCTTGCAGACTGTTTGTGCAAGATATCTGGAGATAGGCTGCCAATATGGGAAAACAATGGCCCAAATATAGGGGGATACTGTAACTATAGCTCTTATTAATGTATGAGTTGCTTGAATTACAGGGTTTGTTTTAGCAGACATTTTCTGACTTATGTAATGTTTGACACAGTAATGTATTGTGTCATTACCAACTGACAGATATCATCAGATCATCACGGTTAATTACTAGAGAAATACAAGATGGATGATGCACAGACCAATATGTTGAGGCAAAGGCTAGACCTTCTTGCACAATTCAGCCAGTTGGGAGGTGTGGCTACAGCTGATTGACTGATGAAGTGGTGTAAAAGGTCCAGCACCTTGGTGACATACTGGCTGGTGATCTCCTGGTTGTATTGTATTCCTCTTATCTGAAAGGTCATATCCTGGTGTGGCCATACCTCTCAACTGTACAGATTCTCACATATTATCCAGATTCATGCCTCACGTATCTGGTCAGTTTGCCTTCACATTGTGGTTTTCTAGCAAGTTTGTTGCAAATCACTTAGGGTTGTAGTCAGGGAATAATGACCAATTATTAGAGTTTCAGACTTCACACCCTTATGACATCCATGCTACTAAACACCCCCTCTATTATTCTATCACCTTTCTAACATTATGAGAGCATTATTTCAAAAGTAGCCCTATAGTTGGGCCTTTATCCCACCATCATGTATGGCTTTGTCCAGATTTCTTGCTCTACGAGGTTGGGAGGTATGCTACTAGCATTTAGTAGCATGGCCTTTCATTTGCATTTTGTTGACTGTGTTATGTTGGTAGTATGGACCCCATGATATTCCCTACAACAGCACTATGGGTGAGGCATGGGCCTTTGCCAGAGGCCTGTAGTGCAGGAGAGACTGCTGCAGGCTATCTGTAGCAAGGCAATGCATTCTGTTACTCATATGTTCCAAGGCTGCCAGAGAGTGGATCCCCCTGAGATGACAATGGTAAGTGAGTCAGATGTTACTGACAATCACTTTCTGTTCATATTGATTCAGCACTCTAGGTAACAACAGGATGCTGCTTACTGCTAAGGACATACCTGCATGGGATACATATTCAGCACGCTGCATCATGTCTGTCTTTCTGTAGTTCATGAGGTACTTATGAAATCATTCACACAGCCATGGACCAGGGCAGTGTGATACCTGTACCTGTTGTGGGGTGACTTGAGTGCATGTGTGATATGGCAGATTATGGCACCTGCCAAACAAGTAATTGTGACTTTCTTCTTATCCTGCATGGTGTGTGACACATCTGTGCATCTCACAGTGGAGTCTTCTATGAGTAATATGTTGTGTGTATGGTAAGGCCTTAGTGTTTGCAGGACCCTGTTGTGTGGAGTATGCGTGGTTTAAGGTGTGTAGGTTTGGGAAGTTCTCATGTGTTTTTGCCTCTGAGGTGTCCTTTACTTGGGGTTTGATTTGTTGTGGACCTCCATTTATGTGGGTGTGTGTTGTGTATTTGCAGGTGATGCTTACTGATCCATACACTGCAGTGTACCTATGTTACTGCAAAATGTACTCTGGTGTGCACATTCTCCATTTGTCTGGCCAGTGGTTCCCCTCCCCCTTCTATGTGTCTCTTTATCCTTCTGTAGTCCGGTCACAGGCTTTGCCCATAGTGGCTGCTGTTATGCATTTGTAATTCTGGTGTGAGCATGGTAAATGCCATAACATCACACACAAGGTTGTGGACTACACACTTCTGAACATCCTATTTGGCAGGTTGTCCATCATTGCACCACTATATCTGCTGGGGTCCTCAGACAGTTTGTGTTACTATGTTATTATTCGGCTACATGTTGGCCTAGATGTCAAACTGTCACTGACTCTGACATCTGGACAGGCCAACATATGACAGTCAGAATAATGCCAAGCATGGGGACAGGGTGTTGATACTGTTCTGCCATACATGGACAGTTGGGGGACCGGTTTGTTACTTGCTTGCTTTCTATTATGGGTGTGACATCTGCTTCTCCACTGTCTGCCATTGATGTTTTGACATGACCTTTTCTTGTTTTTCAAATACTTTTCAGGTGAATGCAATGTTAGGACAAACAGAACAGATATACAAGGCATACTTGTGCTCCTTCTGTGACAACCTGCCATTCCAGGGGTATGGCTGTTGGCCAGAGACATGTTGTCAGTGCTGACACAGTAAGGTGGCAGCCTTTTATGACTTGCCAGTACAGTGGCCATCAGGTACCTGCTGTGCTACTAGGCACCATTCCTGTCTATGTATGAGAGCCAGACATCTGGACAAAGACATATGTAATTAGGTGACAAAGGCCTAAATATATGGACCATTTTAACTATTGGCCTTACAAACCTAGAAGGGTGCTACAACAACAGATTTTGCAGTAGCATGTGTTTTCTATAGGGCATGAAGTCTGAGACACTACACTCCATTATTATTTTCTGACTTTAGACTTTCGTGGTTTGCCAGTGATTTGCCACACAACCACTTTTTCATGATAAAGACACCACAAATATGATGCAAACCTCTGTACATTCTGCCAAAGGTCTGTACAGTTGGGAGGTATGGTAGGCCCGCTGTAGATTACTCCGACCTGTGTATTGTTCATATGTGTGGCTCCCTGTCCATGACCTGTCCAGCTTACTGGCAGTAATGAATATTGACATCTGGACAGTGTGTAAAACTCCCACCGTAGGTGTAGCTGACATGCAAAATAGTTGGCACTGAGATTCATCACAGTACTGTAAGTAGGCCACTAAGACACAACATCCAAGAGTAAGTACTGGCCACATCCTGACAATATTTCCCACACATTTACATAGATTATTGACCCCTGCATATTGTGGACATGCAACAAGTTATGTTGATTGGGACAGCCCTAGCAATGTGTGCTCTGCTGCTATTACCTTACTAACCTACATGTTACTGCATTTCTATGGGGATATGGATGTGGGAGGCTCACCCGTCAACAGTACACACTTGCACATATTGTGCTGATATTGGCTTTACATTTTGGTTCCACATAGCATAGTGTCGTGCCCTGTCTTGGAGAATAGAGTTATATCACTAGACACCACAGGCTAGATTGTAATGGCATACAACTGAGTTTCAGATTTCTTACCCTTCAGAGCCTTACTGCAACTGGAAGGCCTGCTGTAATATCACTGTGTAAGTCTGTAGGGGTATATTTCATTATCGTCTCCATTTGTGGTTCCTTGCCAGACATTCCTTTATGGTTTTCTATGGTTGACTTGGGTGAGTTTAAGGGGTGAGTATGGGATCCCCTCATTGACATCCATTCATGTGACCTATGACCCCCCCCATTATTTGGCCCCCGCATATACTGCAGTGCGATTTGTCACCTTGGATAATACTGCATAGTGTGGGGAAGCCAGTATTGGGCAGACATTTCCTGGTGTCCCATATAGCTGTCAGTTGTCTGCTGAAACCCCAGTAGGCCACCCCATTTCCTTGCATGCATGCAGCAATACCATAGATATGCTACCAGAACATACTACTTCATTAATTTACTGTTTAGAAGACTGAATTAACTTGTACCTGTGGCAGTTGTGGGGATGGTCAGTGAGGGCTGGCTCTGTCAGATGCATGCAGTACACTGCCTATACAGGGTAAGCTAAAGGTAGTGCGATGTGTGTAGCATCCATTTTACTGTGTGTGGGGTCAGAGAGAGGTGTCAGTCCTTGGGTCCCTACAGTGTCAGTGTGTATAATGCATTGCCTCTTTGTCAAGATCTGGGCATAATGGACACACCTCCATCTGCCTACAGGAGCAAGCTCAGGGGCTTCCTCCTCCAAGTCCCTCTGTGCCTGTGGGGACCTTGGAAATAGTGGGAGGCTGTATGGCCCTTCCCTGTGCTGTTCCTGATGCAGCTGTTTCTGCAGGATCATTTTGTCTAGCATGGCACATACTATGAACATGCGTGCACATGTGGCTGGAGAGTACTGCAAGGCTCCATCAGATATATTAAGGCAGCGGAACCGTGACTTGAACATCCCAGCCACATGCTCTATAATGATCCTGGTTTGTGCATGCAGCTCATTATGGCATTCTTGAGTGGGTGTGTATACATTTCTGGTGGGTGTCATCATCCATGGCTACAGTGCAGAGCCAGAATCCCCCACCAGATGGCCATACGGGATGTCCCCACTGGCAAATGCCTTGTACAGCTGTGACTATTGCCAGATGTGGGAGTTGGGATAGCTTCCAAGGTTGCCAGAACACACATTCAAGATAATGCCCTGGGCATTGCAGTTGATAGAGGGGAAGCCCTTGTGGTTTATGTACCCCCTACCCTGTTCACCGGTTGGTGCTTTGATATGGATGTGCCTGCAGTCTATCGCACCCAGTACCTCTGGGTATTCTGCTACATGGTGGAAGAGACACATATTGCTGGTCCTCTCCTAACAGGTGTTGGGCAAGTAAATGTGCTTACCGGCATGTGGTAGCATGGCATCCAGGAACTGGTGGAGTACCCTGAATGCAAATGCCTGTGAGACCCCATCATGTCCCCAGTATGTCTTTAGAAAATACCTGTAGCTAGTATTCTTAAGGCTACAGATACCTAGGTATCCACTGGGATGGATTCCCCTCTGTTGGCTCTGTGTCTGAGTTGAGGCCGGCACAGCTTGATAATTTGCTGAACTATGTCTCTGTCCACCCTGTAGTGCTTTACTATCTCCAGATCATGTATCCCCTGGTAGGTTACCCTGGGTCTGAACACTCTTCTCCTCCTCCTTAGTCTGGGGCGGTTGTCAGCATTATCCTCCTCACCACCCTCAGCCTCCAGCACATACTTATAGATCAAAGCAACAGCAGCCCTGTACATATTTTTGGTAACAATTCCCCGCATGTGAACACCAATGGTGCAAGGTTTGTGGGAAAACCAGACTGAAAGGTTTTTGCACAGTCTATACTGTTGTGCTGCAGATGCTGCATGTATGCTTGGCTGGCTATGATACATTCTACCTGCTTGCTATTTTATTAGTGCTTGACTACTTTTATTCTGCTGTTTGCCTTTTTTTCTTTTTTCCCTTCCCATTTCCACCTCTTTTAAACCTGAGGTGCGCCGCGCAAACTTGGTGCCCAAATGTAAACAGTCCTGCTAATTCCAGGGTATTTTTTATTTTGTTTTCAACCCAGTGCACACTGCACAAACCTGTTTAGCTAAAGTAAACACTTTGAAGCAGAAATGGCCCTCCCTTGGACATGAACATGCTCTTCATTTCATGGAATAAGTCAATGCAACCTGAGACATACACCCTTGCTTAGCTGTGCTTAGCTAACCTCAGCTGGGAGCTGTGGAGCTCCAATGTGCTTACACCAAGGATGACACGCACCCTTTTTATGTCAGCTGCTTCTCATGCTTACACCACTGCCTTATAGCTCCTACACAGTTAGGTGCAGCCAGAGAATGGTCTCCCCTTTAGTGATTCAGTAAAATTTGCTCATTTGCATACCCCACTACCTTAGTCCCTAGTTACACCACTACACCACAGCCTTCCTTCTTAGCAACCAATGTTACCTGTTATTATTTTGATTCTGCATGCCATAGACTATAATGGCAAAATGCAGATTTCACTTAAAATTGCCTTCTCACATTTTTTATTTATTTTCGGCACAATTCCATTTGTGCACAGCTGCCCTATGCTTAAATGTCTGAAATCAGCCATAAAAATGTATTTTTATAATTTTGCAGCACTTTTCCATGTCAATGGCCATATATATTGGCCATTGGCATGCCTGTGGAGTATAATACATGCTTTACTTTGAGCTGTCATGCCTCTGTTTTGATTTTTGTAGAAATTTATTATATATATATATATATATATATATATATATATATATATATATATATATATATATATATATATATATATAAATACATTTCTTCACCTCACACTATTTCTGCACGGATGGCTGCCTGCTTACTGAATCACTAATTCACCTCATTTGCATGGTTTTCACCAGCAAATGAAGTAATTAGCATTATTCAGTTGTGTCCATGTGGAAATAGTGCTGGCAGGCTTGTGCACATCCCCAGGCTTGTTTACTGGATCGCTCAGCATCCATATTCCATGCAGGAGTGGCTGCACTATTCCTACACTCTGTGTAAACTTTAGTGAATCCTAGGGATTTTGTAATCCCCTGGCAGTGAAACAGTTGTTCTGTGAATGTTGTGGTGTGCGTGTTTCTGTATCATTATTGTCATGTATAGCACATCTATACAGACATGGGGGGGGGGGTTCAGTAATCCTCCGTGTAAGACTAAGTCTTACTCGGGAATGGCAGCCTAAGAGTATGACGTCAGCGCACCATGCATATTCATGAAGTTGCGCTGACTCAACTCCAAGGCTAACATGGAGTGTGTAGGAGTACAGGGGGCGTGTCAGACTGCCGAGCAGTCCAAATATCCACACCCCTGCAAGTACCTAAATCTGCAAATGTGAGCAGATATGAGTGCGTCCGCTCAAATGTGTATACCCCCAACACTACACTCCCCCACATTCAAAACCCCTGTACAAATGAAATAAAATGTAAAACAATTTTTTTTTTATTATTCCCAATATAGCTGCCCGTATTTGCATGTGTGTGCGCAGGTGTGCCCATTGCTTAGCTACAGTTAGCAGTTTAGACATCGAAGAGGATAATAAACCACTTATATGCAAATTAAGCCAAATAGCAATAGCGTATTGGTAGAGCCTTCACACATAGAGGAGGCATTCCCGGTTCGAGTCCCACAACTCCCCTTTCCATTTTCTGTAGGAAATCTGTGCATAAAAATAATTCCTGACAATTACCTTTTACATTTTATTAAAATGCATTGAAATGGCCTATGTAGTAGTGAATGATATTTTAAATATATATATATAAGAAGGTGAAACAGTCATGCATACTAATGAATGCATAAGTAACCTATCTTAAGCAATGTGAAGCACTGCTAAGCAATGTTTACCAGTATTAAGCACATTTAAGAATAATTGCCCATAGCTAAGGACTGCTTTAACTAGCACAATGGCTTTGTGTGTAGCTTCACATCGCGCCAACTCGCGCCAACAAAATATGTTTGCGCAGAGCTGCGCACTGCGCCAGCTAGTGCAATGTCGGGCAACGTAGAGCAGTGTAGAGCAACATTGGGCAAAGTTGAGCAAAGTCGGCTAAACACAGCCACACCTCCTAGCCGGTCAGGCCAGTAGTAAAATAAAAAGCAATGACAGGCCTCGAACCTGGGATACTGTGCACCATAATCACAGTACTGAACCACTAAGCCGTGACAGCTTTTGCTGTTCATGCACTGTCAACATACATATACATATTAATCAAAGTTTACTCAGTGCTAAGCAGGTGTGCACTCAGCTGAGATTTTTCAAAACTGGCCAATCACAAATAAGTGCGGGAAATGAGGCATATTTAAGCTCCATAGGTGGGAATAATTGCCATAACTGGTTGTAGCTCCCATCTGCAGTCAGAATGGCTGGCGCTGGAGAGGGCTCTTATTTTCGAGCGCAACGGTGGGGCATTGGGGAGTCAGAAGTGATGGTTTGGCTCCTTGTCCATCATCATGTTGCAAGACTCCTGCAGGGCCAGTTCCAAGGCACTGAGTACAAAGCAGAAGCCTGAAACCGTCTAGCACATGAGCTCACCAGTGCCACAGGTGTCCCTCGGACTGGTGAACAGGTCAGACACCACCATGCAGACCTGAAGGGACGCAAGCAGGACCAACTCAACCAATGGATACAGGAGGCCCATGGGAATGATAATGCCCCACTACTGAGTAGGTAGCCATGGAATGGAGTATGTAAGAATTGCTATTGTAGTGTAAATTATGAATAGGTATGTCTCAATATCCCTTCATTTACTTCTCAGCTGCAGGTGTCCGTGCTGTGAATCAGCAAGCCTATGCAGATAGGCTGCTAAGGCTGTGCCACCAGGCAGGTTAGTAATTATTCTGCATGTATTGTTATATAAAATAAGTGAGAGAGTCTGAAACAAAGTGTTGTAGCCCAATAATAAAGGTATAAAAAGTCCTGAATAATATCTATGCATGTACTGTTATATAAAATAAGTGAGAGAGCCTGAAAAAGAGTGTTGCAACCCATTAATAAAGGTATAATATGTCTTGAATAAGTCTTCTGCATGCACTGTAATATCAAATAAATGAGAGAGCCTCTAGAAAAGTGTGAAATGTAATTAATAAAGGTATAATTCCTGGAGTGTGTTCGTGTCACTTACTTCAAAATGTTGTTGTACTCTTGCATTATATAAATAGTACTGTTGTATTAAGCGCTGTCAAGTCACAGTTGGCAGGCCCATATAAAGTGAATGAAGGGAGTGTCAGTAGCTGTGAAGCATATATACAGTCCTCAACTGTTGGTTAATGGCTGGCATGCATAGGTAAATCTGGCACACGAGTAGCTTGTTAATCTGTTCACCAGAAATGTCAGTGTGCTGCTAGAAATGTAGGGGGCTGTAGAAATATAATTGATAATGTCACCTGAACACATCCAGATATGTAGATATATAAATATAAAAAATATATATAAATACGTAGCAGTAACATCTGCATCCTGGACAGTTTGTATGTGAGATACAGGCCAGGTATATAAGGAACTAGCCAAACCCATTGCACAACGTAATGGACTTTGCCTAGTATAATAATACATGTAGGGGATATACACATGCAGTCATTAGGAATGTAGTGTAAACTATAAGTACATATAAGATGTTAATGGAGGTATCTTTTTACACTCTACTGTATGTGCATAAACAATGCAATTCCACACCTCAATGGGTATGTCTAATCTCAAAACATTCGTTAGGACATATGTCCTATTGGTTTATAAATATCTGCATTTACTTTGATGCATGTGCCCTGTTCAAATACCACAATCTTGGTGGCCTGTTGCCACCAGTCAATCCTGCATACTGTTGGAATGTCCTCTGTTGTTCTATATATGCATGTGTCATGCTTGCTGTTCAACTGTTGGAACCCTGGTGTGTTGGGCTAATGGGAATATTACTGCATGCTGTTACAGCTAATTTGGAATGCTGTTAGCTGTTACCAACCCATTTTGTCATTAAATCCTCCTAAACATAGAACGTATGGGAAGGCCGGTCCCAGCGAACCCACCAGTCCCACCTCAGCTGGCGATGGCACCTGGCACCAGCAGGTCCAGTGCCCAGCCTGGGACCTCCTCCTCCATTGGCTCTGTGCCACCTTCAGGTGGAAGCGCTGCAGGGGATGGGGCTCATCCCCTCGTGCAAGCGTGGCCAGAGGAGGGCCACCTATCACCCTCTGAAAGGTTCAGGCTGTGGTGCATAGGGAGATCCAGCATTCAGTCGTTGATCCTCTATGCCAGCTCGAGACGAGAGTGGTGTGACTCACGGGTGAGCCTGCCCTTCCTACGCAGCCCCCAGCACAGCCACCTTCTGGGCTGTGAAGGTGCAGTGGTGACTGCCCATGGGTGGGGATCTCAGTTCCACTGTTGCCATCTGTGGGCTCATGGGCTTGTGATTTCCAAACATCCTTCCCCATCAATGGTACTCACCAACCCCATGTGTCATATTCTGCCCCTGTATTCATCTTGTTTGTCTTGTCTGTGTACCTCCCCAACCTACCTCCCCAAATATATCTACTTCCTCTACCCCACATTCCACTCTCACCTGAAAAAAAAAAAGGGCAATCTGCTCCCACAAAAAAATTACATCCCATACATAGCTGCCCATTTTGCACACATGTCCGCTGGACACATAAACTGAAATTTAATTGGCAGTACAACATACTTTGTTGTCCTTACCCGTCTCTCAGGGGTTGAAGGTTTCAAAATTCCCTCCAAACTCCTAGTATATGCACAGCTGTTGCTGTTAAAGAAATGGGCAGCTATGGACCTTCCCTACACCCGTCCTGTACAACCCTATCTGTTTTCCCTACTGTCTTACCCTCTTTGTGCCCCTTTTTCACCACTTTCCTATCTCCCCATTTTCTTTTATTTCAAAGAAATTAGCGCGGGGGTTAGTGGGAGTAAACACTTTTGAGCAGTAGTTAGTGGGTTTGCATGAGTGTGCGCATGTGTGCACTTAGCTAAGTATTGCTAAGTGTCGTGCAAACCCGCTTACAGCTGCTTAAAAGTGCCTTAGACACCCTCCATGTGAGGGCCCTTGTTCTGCTCATCAGCAAAATAAAACACCACTGTCAGTCTCGAACCTCGGACACACTAAACTGCATGAAGTACCACTAAGCCACAGTAGATATATAGCAGGTTGTTGCTGAAATATATATATCATGCATCGGAATGAGTGAATGTAAATGAAAGATAGGAATGCCATAACAAAAAACCTGTTCTGTGGAACTTTACCAGCAGTTGTTGTGGAATTGCATTACATGACTGTGATAACAGAACCAGACATTCTAGCAGTAAATAATGTTACAGCAGCACTTTACAACCCCCACACAGTATCATAGCAGGACAATCCCCACCCAAACATACAAAATACCTGTGTGTTCAGGGTCCAGCAAGGATGTAGTTAGGGATACTCAGTACTGGAATTGTCCAGTTTTCATGAGCATCCTGTGCTAATGTCAACAATAAAAAAGCACCAACTGTGCAGAAGTGAGTACATTAATATTCACAATATAGCAGTTCACAAACAGTTCATGTGCCAAATTAATACATCTCAATAACTACGTATGTATGGCAGCTAGATGTATAAGTAGAAAAGAAACTACATACTCCCATGTATCTTGTGTTAGCATTTGTAGGGGTGAGTACAATTCTACACTGACAACTGTGTACTGGAAGTGGCAACATTCAGGTCTGAGTACAACATTTAAATCACTGGCTACACCCCTAGCTTCAGATATAAGAAATATACCAACCTTCTGACTTACACAACGGTGTCCACAGCAAACAAGCATGGGCCTCACTTTGGAAAGCTGAAAGGGCTACGCCTACCTGACCTAGCAATTTATAGCATTGGGTTGCTATGACAGTGAGTACTGCAATTACCACACAGCAGGCTGCATGCAATTACCAAATGGTGGCCACCAATTGGTGCAGAGGCCATCACATGTACATGTGCAGATACCTATAAAAGCAGGCTGTACTTGCTGTCCACACATGAAATCATTTCATTGCAGCCACGGAGAGAGAGAGAGACACACACACAGAGACACAGACAGACAGACACCAACAACAGCAACATAAAAAAAAAAATAAGATATAAAAAAATATATATATATTAAAAAAAATAAGATATATAAAAAAAAATACTAAACACACAGAACTGACAAATACAAATGCATACAAAGGAAAGGTATGTAACAGATATGTATTTACTGGCACGTAGTAGATGTTTTTGAAGAGTACTCTACATACTTTGAATCATCCATATGTGGCAGCAGTACGTATCTATGCACAGATGCCCTGCAAAACTACTGCCATGGAGAAATCAGTGTGTAGCTGTGTACAGTGGGATACAACTGTGACATATGTAGTTCAGCATTAAATGTCAAACATCTGATCCATGTTATCTGTGTTCTGTACAGTAGTGAGTGCACAATGGCTGTTTGGGGGAGTAGCGCATACAGTTATATAAACATGGATGTGACAGAGTAACAAATGCATGATAGTCATATTAACGTGTAGCTTAGCATTGGCAACAGCTGTACCAGGCTAGTATGCTAATCTAGCATTTGCAGCTATATATACACCCTCTAATATTACTGTGTGCTCACATGTGACACCTGTTCATGTTGCAGCAAGGCCCAACAGGTCAGCCGTGAGGTCCACGGACTTACAACAGTGTGGACCTTGTGTGTGTATGGCACACACATATGGAGAGATCTGTCTGTGCCAGATATATTAGCATCTGTACATGTGCATAGAGCAAGGGACATACTGCAACTGTTTGTGAAGGGTGGACATATATATGTTGGTGAAGGTTGTTATGTGCATATTTCTATGTAGGTTGTAGTGTGTGACAAACAAGACAGCATACAGCGCTGGTATACGACATGTGGTGGTTAAATGCTGTGGGTATGATTTGTTAGGTTTGCAGTGTTGCAGCCAGTGAGGCCTGCTAAAGCTACATGGGCTGAGAACACCTCCGCACAACACTGTGCAATATTATTACATAACAGTATACCTTGCAACCTTCGCATAATTGATATTCTTACCATGAAAGATGGACTGTATATGTGCCTATATGTATATCTATATGTACAACAATGGATGTTTATATTTGTGTTTGTGTATATATCTATATATATATATATATATATATATATATATATATATATATATATATATATATATATATACAGAGAGAGAGAGAGAGATAGGGTCATATGTACTGCAACAGATGCCTGGTGACAAAGCCATGGACTCAAGCTCAATGTTGAAACTGCATTGGCATCCCTTCTGGCAAAAACTCCGTACCCATGAACTACCACATAGGTGCTAGTCTACTTAACACCGAAAGTGTGATAAGAGACCATGGGACACAGGTGGACAGTAGTCTCCCCATTGATAATCACAGTGCCACACTAGTCATGTAATCTGTCTACATGGCACACCTCATCACAAAACGTGTGTCATCCAGGGAAATATAGGTCAGTGTTCCCCTCTACTCATCACATATAAAGCCCATTATAGAGTACAATGCCCCATGTGGTATGTACCTCACAAGACATCCACAGCAACTGGAAACAACACAGACATACCTCACAAAGAGTAATACTGGCCTCAAACAGATGCCCTATGCAGACCATCTCACAAACCCACAACTAGACTGTGTCGCATACCGCCAACCCAGAGGTGACCTCTGCCTAACATACTAAGCTATGTCAAACCCAGAGCTGTTGGACATGCTCCACGTAAACAGATCACAATCTCTATGAGCTACACGCTCTAGGGACCCAAACCTTTTGACCACAATAAACAGCACATGCTGGAGGGATAGATTCCTATCTCAGAGACATCCCATACCCTGGAACAAACCAACTATCCATAGCAAACAAAGCTCCTAATTAGCAGTCATCATAAATAATCCTGATGATTGTACGGGAGATAGCGAATACACCCAGGCAATCACCTCTGTGACTCTGCTTGACAGGGCTATGTGAAATGTAATTACCTGTGTCAAAGGCCAGGGTAGCATATGGCTAGACTTCTATAGGCCCTAGAGCCAATAGCCTCTTACCTACCTATGAAGTGATACACACCCACATGTACTTGTTGCAATAATTGCTATGTGAGGTTGACTGAGTGTGATCGTGAATGTGTTGGTGAATGTGTCAGAGTTTGGTATATGTGTGATAGCTTACTGGGAAACTGTTTCTGTCATGGTTTTATGTGTCCTAGCTGTGATCCCAGCAAAAGATGTGTATGCAATTGCTAGGCTGAAAAAGCAGTATACCATACGGTCTGACGTAGTCCCTTGTTGTCGACTGGGGTGCCCATTGTAGGCTAAAGCAGTACATGTATGCTTATTGAGTGTTACTGCTGGTGAATCCAACTCCTGTATGAACTGTAGTACTACCTGAAGCTGTATGCCTAAACAGCACAGTATGGTGTACATCCACATTTATTGGAACCACTGTTTCGTGTGTTCCCTGTAGTCCTCACAGATTACATACCTCAGGCATAAGGACCCATAACTACTGACACACAGTACTGTAAGGTAAACAGGTAAAGGTCACCTGGGTTGCCATGCCTATGTGTCTGGTATGTATGTCTGATGTATGTGTGGGTATGCCTGTACCATGGCCTCGGTCATATGTGTGTTACAGGATATAACTGCATATCTAGCAACATGTATAGTCTAGTACAGCAGTATGCCACCTATATTAACGAATGTGCACATATGTTAGGCAGGGGTCTGCCATCAACGACTAGTGTGGTATACTGGTAATACTGTCACTGGACTTTACAGTCATTGCAATGGATTACATATTCCATGATGCATTAGCATGATATATACCTCCTGTGGCTAGGCGGTGCATTGTGCCGCATATAGTGTGCCATGTACTGTTGTATAATCTTACATATTGTTTTAACTTTGTTGCTGTGCAAAACATTGTTTGATATATAGAGTGTGCCAGGCACTGTCAGGCAGGTGTGGGCTGAGAACTGATATGTGGTATTGAAAGTGTGTATCTTCTGACAGCCAATAGGTTGCTATATATGGCAGTTAATTTATATCTGTACTTTAGAATGTTACGTGTGCCACATGACTTGCTCACACATATTGTTTCATTTTCTTCCAGGGTCATGCCCCACCATCGTAATCCCACCTATAGCATGGCAGAGGAAGAACTGATCACAGCCAGCCTGGTGCAGCACTATGCCCTGCTGTTCTCCCAGAACCAGCCAGGACCAGCATGAGTGGACTGCGCTGTGGAAAGGTCTTGTCCGTAGGGTAAATGACATAGGCATGCATAACCGGACATATGAGCAGGTACGCCATCACTGCAGTGATTTAATTAGACATGTCCGGCAGCATGCGTCTGATATCCGCAGGCAATAGCTTGCCACAGGTGGCAGGGGTAGCCATCCATCCCCCCCTCACCAGAGTGGAGGAGCTGATCCTGAGCCAGGTGGCTCCTGGCCAACAACAACCACAACAAGTAACATGGGTCATCATGGAGGCTGGAGCCACCCAGCAAGTTGACATGGAGCGTGCAGGTAACATGGCATAGCTGTAGACTACTGTTACCTCTATTGGTAGAGCATGCTTATGTGAGATGTGTACTGTGTAGTTAGACGATGTGCTGCCTAGTACTGTGCAATACTAATAATTAGGAATAGAATCTGTAGGCCTGTGACTGTCAACCGTTGTACTACTGTAAGACTGCAAACACACAGTAGCAATGCCACAGTTGTTGCCACTGACAAAGTGTCTCATATCCTTGTAGGTCCCTCTGGTGTGACAGCAAGGCAGCAGACCCATGCTGGTGAGTGTGTTCTACCTTTAATATTGCTAATTAAATGTGCATGTCATAGGTGAGGTGTAGGCCATGTACACGTAACACACCTACGCATAATGCATGCTGTGCATGTTTGCTGTGAGACTATGCACATCCCAGTAACGTGGGTAGCTGCCTAAAACACATACAATACACAGAGCATCCCACACAATTGTGGCAACACTGTAGTGGACAATGGATAGGCAGAGTCGATACATATGCACACAACATACACAACTTTGTCATACGCAGTACACGTTAAAATGCTACACATGGTGTATTCAGACACCCGCTGTAAGGTCACACTACAGTATCCCAAATGTCATCCACACAACACACATAATATACCTAAGGGGTAGATGCCTCACATGTGGCTGTGCAACACTCTTCAGCACATAACACATTCATGTTAGGCAATGCCCCCTGTTGTGCACCTTACAAACCCATGTAACAACTGGCTGTGAAATGGTGAATGTAGCCATGGCACTGCAGTTCTGGTACAGCATGGTATGTGCTGGTCTGGCACACATTAGTAGCCTTGCATGACCACATGATGCTGCATGATGATGGCTCATGGTAGTACACCCCATCCAGTTACAGTGACCACAGTACTACACATAGCATTACCTGCTATGCACCCCAATGTTGTGTGCGTGCAAACATAGGCACCTATACACAATATGCATAGGAATCACCATTTGTACAAAGTGACACATATATGTCTTGTAATGCTATTGAGGGTATAGGTCACATGACACACACTGTGTTTGTGTGATGTTTAATGTTGCAGTTGTGTTGTTGTATGCCATGCCATGTCATGTCATGTCTGGCAATGGTATGTCCACAATATGTCCTACACACACCATAACCACTGTACAATGGCTATGTTGAGCAATGGTATTCCATCAGGTATACATGCACCACTCATCCTGTGTGTGTATACATAGCATGCATGTGCTAAACCTGTGTCCACAATTATCTGCTAAAGACACAGACACTCTAATCAGAAATGGATATCTATGTGACACACAGATACACATCCAGCCATGGTATGTATACCTGTGACAGATGGTGCACAGGACATTGCAGAGCTTTTAATACTTGCACAGCAATGCCGTGTCCATGAACACAGTGTGTTCCAGGGTGAGGCCAATCACTGAACAACAACACACATGCATCAAAGACATGTATAGTGTTATTGGCAAGGGCTGTCAACACCCGCACTGCATGCTGTTGGGAAACACACGTCCTGCATGCTGACATGTGTGATATAACTGTTTGCCTTGTAATACTGTACCCCACCATCACCTGCTATTGAGTATGTTCTGGATTGCTGGTGTGTGTGTGTGTGTGTGTGTGTGTGTGTGTGTGTGTGTGTGTGTGTGTGTCTGTTTTAGTGAGGAGTGCATTTGTGTGCATGTGTGCATGTGTTCATGTGTGCATGTGTTCATGTATTCATGTGTGCATGTGTGCATGTGTTCATGTGTTCATGTGTTCATGTGTGCATGTGTGCATGTGTTTATGTGTACATGTGTTCATGTGTTCATGTGTGCATGTGTGCATGTGTTCATGTGTGCATGTGTGCCGACATCATGTACAGGTCGTAAAGTGTGTTTCCTGTCTTCCTCTCACAGGTGCTGACTTCGGGCTGGTTCACTGCAGCAGGGAAACTGATGTCACTGAGCAAAATAGTGATACTGATGATAGGTGTGTTGAGGCACAGGCATGTTTGCCAGGGTCTGTCATTGGGCCACAAGTCGACAGTACACAAGTGTCCACCCCATCCATGCACACAGTCATACTGCCAATACATCCATCACCAATGCCCTTAGCTGAGGGACAGAGTACAGTCGGCATTGGCCAGGACAGTGTGGTATCCATCACACATGCATCCCGACACAGCAGCCATACCCAGGTGTCTGGAAGGGTACCACATAGGCAGATGTCCAGGGGTTCTCATCGGAGCACTGCTGCTCATCATGCCACTGGCAGACATGCCACAGGCCTTACAACCTCACGCATGTTCCAGGCTGTCATGGAGGCACAGGCATGTATGAAACGGTACATCAGACAGGGACTAAGGGCACAGAGGGCACATACTGCCATTATTGACAGTATCCATGACATAGCAGGTGCCATCCGTAATTACACTGAGGTCACTGATAGACGTTGGGGAGAGACATTAGATGTCCTCCGCAATGTCATGTCCATGTGTCAGGACAGTGCGGGATGGTTGAGTCATTGATGTGGACGTATGCCAGCAACATCAGCAGCTGGCAGCCGCCGCGGACATCCATCAAGTCACAGCCGCTCTCGTAGTGCCAGTACCAGCCCCAGCAATGTTGGGGGTGGGCTGTCTATAGAATGTCCTAGAAGACCATGTGCACATGACTCTGGACAGTCCCAGCAGGGACCTGGGTCCAGTGTACATCCACCTACCTCTGGGGATAGTACCCAGTCTGGCTTAGTACCTGATAGTGTCAGTAGCACCCCTGCCAGGCACAGGTACCGTATCCGTGGCCAGAGATGGTGATCTGTAAAGCCTGGTAGGTACAGTCTGTGGCTGTCCCACAAATACCCGTATATGGCAGCCACATGGTGGAACTGTGTGCATGCAGACACACACACACATAAACCACACACCTAGGGCTAAAGCATACCCACACACATTACATCAACATTGGCCCATAGCAGTGCTCTTGCCCCTCACACACACACACACACACACACACACACACACACACATACACACACACACACATACATGTCGATTGGATGGCTCACTGTAGGCCTCTGGCAAACCAACAACACACCCTGTGCATATGATGAAACCTGTGCCACCTCCTGTCATCTGTAACATCGATGCAGGAACAGGCTACCATGGTGCTGATGCACAGGGTGACTTTATAGCAGTATAGCAATGTTAGCATGTTGTCAGCAGTAGAGTGTAATGATATGCTTGAAGGTGTAGCTGAGCAGGCATGAAGCATTAAAGCTATGATTGTCAATGTAGTATTGTTTACACCAGGGTTAGTTCCAATAGTGTATTGTCCGCCCACGTGCCACTTGGCTGATGTGTGTAATATTGGCAGCATGTGTTAGAGAGTGGACAGTATGTGTGGGATGTGTGTAGCACAGATTTGCAGGTGTACATTTGTGAACATGGTGGAGGTGGACTGTCTGCATGTACGTGCATAATGGACACATGGCCAGGGTGACATGCCCTGTATTACACAGTGTTAGCACACCATAGTTTCTATTGCTGGCCAGTATGCATTGTACTACACACATTTAGGAACCTGACTACACGTGCGTATGACATGGTCTGACACTGTGCTGTGGGTGATACTGTTACTATCTGTCATTGTTTTTCATTCTGGTAGTATACATAACGTCAACAGCCTGACCATAACCAATCGTTAGATGATCTCTTGACAACTGACACACAGATGTAAGACACACAGCAACATTTGGATCCTTCAAGTACTATACTATGCCAGTAACCAGTGGTATTCACCTGCACCCATAACTGAGACCACTCCTGTTTGGCATATAGCTCTCTTAGGTACAAGCAATCACAGTAGGGATATGTCCGTCCACGTCTGGTAATGTATACTGTGGCCTATAATGCATTCTCCAGATGACACACACATCCTCCACAAGGGTATCATACAGACAGATGCCTGTTGTCAAACCCATGCTGTAAAGCTATAAGCCAAACTAAGCATAGTCATCCACCTTTACAGAACATATTATCCCCACAGTACCACATAGGTAGTAGCCACCAACATGATGAATAGGTACCGATGTTTACATGCAACCAAGTGTTGCGTCATCTCTCCTTTGATAATCACATTTCCAAAGGTATTTTGAAATCCCTCAGTGGATCACATAAGCAATAAGGGGTCTGCATGCATATCCACAAAGGTTGTTGTACACCTGTAATGAATAGTCATCATTGACAGACTTTGCTGCGTTTGAACAGGTCTGACATATACCTCGGCCATAAACCCTCACTCACACATTTCAATAGAAACTGTAATGAGTATGTGTGACACGGAGGACCTAGGAAAGGGATCACTGGCCTTGTCACAAGCATACAGATGTGACCTAAGGTCTGGGAAGCAGAAGCACAGTCTGGCAAAGATGACAGCTGTGTTCTTGGAGAAAGCAGGGTTCCCACACATGCAATAAATGAGGTAACATGTGCGTATATGTATTTGCCACACAGCTAGCTCACATGTGCAATGCATACTGATATGTCATACAGTAGTAAAAGCAAAACACACAACACATTGACCAACAGTGTCACACACATACAGCACACACACTCACCAAGTGCAGGATTCAAACCCCTACCTAACTACTTCATGGTACTAGAGGAGTACGCATTGACATGACGCGCTATACACATTACTGGGAGTTCTTTTTTCCACAGGTATATTTGTAGGATGGTGACATCATCAGACTTGACAAAGATTAGTTTACCACTTTTAAGGTGTTTTACTAATCTCCTAAATGGTTGTTCCATCCCAATGAGACCACACACAAACACACACAGTTGTCAAGTGCAGGATTCAAACCCCTACCTAACTTCTTTATGATACTACAGAAGTACCCTTTTACACACCACGCTATACACATTACTGTGTGCTGTCTTTTCCACAGGTATATTTGTAGGATGGTGACATCATCAGACTATACAAAGTGGGTTACATTAGGTGACATTAGGTGGGCTACATTGAATGAATATCTAAACACTTTGGCCATGTGATCATCAAAGGGGAGTTTACTATCTACCTGTGTCCCCAGGGCCATAATGACTTTCTCCATACATACTGGATTACCACCTATGTGGTAATTTGTGTGCACTTTGTATTACCCAAAGGGGATGACTATGCATTCTTTGCCATTCAGCTTGAGGGCATTGTTTTGACACCAGGTATCTGTCTCTGTAAGACACTTCTGGAGGATGTCTGTGTCAGCCGTACAGTCGATTATGGACCACAGTTACCATTCATCTGCAAACCTGTTCGGCCATACACCTCCCATGCTTGCCTTTACCTCTGAGCAGTATCTACTGAACAGGTGGGGTCCCAGGACCATAACCTGTGGGATGCCATTTGTGACTGACTTAGAGTTGGACATGGCACCCGCAACTCTGAACATGTGTGTTTGATCTGTGAGCCACTTGGCCACCCATCCTGTGACATAGCTGTTAATGTTCAAGCTGGTACACTTGTCCATGATGACAGAGTGGGGAATGGTGTAGAAAGTCCTTTGTGAAGTCCAGGTGGGCTGTGTGGATTACTTTCACCTCCATCTATGTCCTTGGTAACTGTTTGAAATAAGTCAACTAGATTTGGGAGCCAGCATCTGCCTTTAACAAGGTGAAGTTGTGCAGAGTCCAGTGTCTGGAGGACTCCAATGTCTCAGTTTATGGGTTTCATGACAATTTGCTCAATAGCTCTGTAGACCAGGCTGAGTATACATATTGGGCAATGGTTTCCAGGTTCCATTGTGGCACCCCCTTTGTGGAGCTGGATGACTGTTAGTGTATGCCATTCTTTGGGTACATAGCCTGTGGTATGCTTGAGTCTGGACAGTGAATGTAGGTGAGGTTGTAGATCCTTATGGGCCTAGTGTAAGACGCAGCCTGGGACACCATCCAGTCACATTGATGCTGTGTTCTTAGCTTTGGTGAGAGCTTTTACCTGCATGTCCATGACGTCTGGGGCTTTGCATCCTTCTGTGATGGACACAGGCCCTTTTGGGGGTGATGGGGGTGAGTTTACACTGAACTTGTCCCCCTGGATGTGGGAAATGAAAGTTGGTTTGGTGTATTTCTTTCCTTTTTCAGTAGCTGACAGCATATTTGGAAGTTGACACATACATGTCTGGTATAGCCACCGAAGGCATTGTGGTTGTTATTCTTACATTCATTGGCTATTTGTCTTTAGAAACTGTCCTTGGATTATTTTATGAGCGATCATTGTTTCTTCCTGATAATGATCAGTGATGCCTTTCCTTTAGTGAAGTTGGATCTATCATGTGTTCGTTTCCTCCTTCTGTTGTCTAGCTTATTTATGGCCAACAACCACCTGATTGTTGTCCTATTTTTGGAGGAGTGCATCTTGGTTTTATTTGTGATGTCTCATTCCATGCATCCCTGTAGATGCACATAGGATGCACTTGTAAATGATTCTGCAGATTGTATACCATTATCCAATAGCAAGAGGTCTTTGGAACGTTCCACTTTGGTCTTGGGAAGTGTGCAGTTTGCTTTTGCAAATGTCTTCACAGTGGTTTCATTGACTGGGTGGGGGGGTGGGATGTGGATGTCCAATGTGATTACTTAATGATCTGATATTACCCGCGAGGGGTTTATCTCTATTGTGGAACACTGGTACCCCATGTTGGTGATGATCATGTCCAGTATGTTGTCACCTCTAGTGGGCATGGTGACGAGCTGTTCCAGGGTGTTAGAGTTTTTAAACTCTAGGAAACATTGGGCAAAGGACGTTGTACACGAGTAATTCCACCACTCAATGTTTGGGTAGTTGTAATCTCCTCATATAATGGTGTTTGATAGGACCTTTATATTTGCCACTGTTCTCTGGAATACTGAGTGAGGTTCCTGAGACAAGGTATGTGATCTGTAGCAGGCTACAATCTGATGGGCAGCTTTGCCCAATGTTAGTTGCACTTGCATGGTCTCCAAGGCCTCATGCTGTGCCACTAACCTGAAGGTGTGGGTATCCATAAGGTAAATGGGTACACCCTTTCCTTTTGTATTTCACTCATGGTTTTGGGTCCGAAGGTCAGAGGGATTGTGAGTGTTTTACGTGGAGCATATCCAACAGCTCTGTGTTTGATATAGCTTTGTATGTTAGGCAGTGAACACCTCTGAGTAGGCGATATGCAAGGGAGTACGGATGGAGCATTTTGCGATGGTCTGTGTATGGCATGTATTTCAGGCCGCTAAGGCTCTTTGTGAGGTATTGCTGCTGGCTTTCCAGTTGTTGTAGTTGTCTTGTGAGGTACATAGCAACAGTGGTGTTGTACTCTATTATAGTTCTAGTGAGTGATGAGTAGAGGGGAACAATGTCCTCTTTTATTCTGCATGTGACACATTTTGTGATGAGGTGTGCCACATAGGAGGGTTTCCTGACTACTGTGGGAATGCAATTATCACAGTTGTAGCCACTGTCCACCTGTGACCCAGGGTCTCTTGTCACACTTTCAGTGTGATGTATACTACCACCTATGTTGTAGTTCTTGGCTACAGAGTTTTTAACAAAGGGGATGACAATGCACCTTTTGGCATTGAGCTAGAGCCCATGGCTTTGACAACAGCCATCTGCCTCAGTGAGGCCCTTTTGTAGGATGTCCACATCTGTAGTGTTTACAATTATGGCTCCTAGTTTGCAGTCCTCTGGAAACTTCAGTAGCCATAGACCTTCCATGTTAATGTTTACTTCAAGAAAGTAGATACTACACAGCCTGGGAATTTATCTAGTCCCATGGCTGCTGTGATACTGGCTTTGGAGTGTGTTTTTTTACCTGTGCAGCCATGATCCCAGCAACTTTGCAGTCTTCCATTATAGAGATGTGCTCTTTCATGGTTGAGAGGGGGGGGGGTAAAGCTAACACTGATCCTATCTGCCAGTATGTTGGCAATATCAGTTGGCTCTGTACATTTAGTGCCACTGAGCTGTAACTCAGAACAGATCTGAGTGTAACCATGACATGGACCTGTCTGTTGGGCAGATATCTCCTGAGTAGACAGCATGCAACAGAGATTAGGTTACATTCAGTCTTGTTGCATGGGGCAACTATTTGAGGCCAATAATCCTCTTGTTAAGGTACTTCATTGGTCTTTCTAGTTGCTGAACGTGCCTAGTCAGATTCATCGCAAGTGTGTTGTGGTACTCTCTGACAGGTCTGATGACTGCTGAGTAGTGGGAACCTCCTTTGACCTACATGCACAGACCTTGGCAGTTTGTGTGAACACATAGCATGATTTTCCGACCACTTTGTGAATGTGTTTCTGGAATGAGGGATGACTATCCACATTTGTCCATAAATCCCTTATTATCACATCCATATTTAGCCTGTGTGTGAGCATGCCCAGTATGACCTTTCAGTATGTTGCTGCCTGACGTTTGCTTTGTTTCTTTAAGTGTGTGAGCATGCCCAGTATGACCTTTCAGTGTGATGCTGAATGAAATCCACTACATTTGTTGGAGTGTGTGAGCACGCCCGGTATAGACATTTATACTATATTTGTATGGTAAATCAAGTTGTATTTTTACAGCAGGGCTCACCTTTGTGTTATAGATCAACAGGGATAATGCTGTGCCTGCAGGGCTTCCATGAGACACTTTGCATAGACTTATCAACATTTCTACATACAGGGGGGACAGCTATTCTTTGTACATTTCTACCCGGGGGGCACACCTGATTGTTACTGTGGATGTACATAGGATGTGGGTTTCACCTGACACTTATACACATTTGCTATGCCTGCACCATTTCAGTCTGTACTGTTGCCTATCATACTGGCTTGAGGCATACTACTGTACTACAGATCTTAGCGTCCAATGTCACATATATTAGCTTGCGACTTCATAGCAGACACAACCCACATCACACCGTCTGGCCTGATGTTCTCTGTCTGCATAGGCGTGTGGGGGAGGATACCCATTTGCCTCTTTAGGGGCATGATACAGCATTTCTTTGTGTTTGCATTAGTGTACAATTATCCTGCTGTGTCTGTGCTACTGAAATGCTATCATGGCTTAGTGGTTCAGCACTGTGACTATAGTGCACAGTATCCTGAGTTCGAGCCCTGTCACTGCTTTTTATTTTCATGCTGGGCAGACCAGACTGCTTAAGGAACAGTAAAGCAGATATGAGCATGTTTAACTGGCTTTGCTCAACTTTGCCCGACCTTGCCCAACATTACACAAGCAATTTTGTTTACATATACTAGATACTGGTAAAAGCTGCTTAGCACTGCTTTATATTGCTTAAAACATGGCAGTCATGCCTCAGGTGGTGCTGCAGGGCTGCCTATGTCGGATGCACATACTACACTCCCTATACATGTTTAGAAACAGGTAGTGTCAAGTTAGGCATCCCTTTTATTTTATGTGCGAGTCAGAGAGAGGTATCATTTCCAGGGTTCCTACTGAGCCAGTGTATGTGCTATGCGTTGCCTCTTTGCCAAGGCCAAGGCATACTGGGCATGCCTCCTTCTGCCTACTGGGGCAGGCTCAGGTTGTTCCTCCTCCGAGTCACACTGTGCCTGGGCAGGCCTTGACAATGGTGGGGCACTGTTTGGCCCTGCCCCATGCTGTTCCTGCTGCAGCTGTTTTCACAGGATCATATTGTGTAGCATGGCACATACCATGACAATATGGGTACATGTAGTTGGTGAGTACTGCAAGGTTCCACCAGATGTGTCCAGGCAATGGAACCGTGACTTGAGCATCCCAAACACACGCTCGATTGCATTTCGTGTTTGTGTGTGTGCCTCATTATGGAGCTCTTGTTCAGGTGTGTGTGCATTTCTGAAGGGTGTCATCAGCCACGGCTCTAGTGCATATCCAGCATCCCCCACTAGGTGACCGTCAGCGATGTCCCCATTGGCAAATGTCTGGTACAGCTGCGACAGATGCCAGATATGAGAATCATGGTAGCTTCCAGGGCAGCCAGCACACACATTCAGTATTATGCCCTGGGCATCTCACACGACCTGGCAGTTGATGGAGTGGAACCCCTTGTGGTTGATATAGGCCGTACCCCACTCAACCAATTGGTGCTTTGATGTGTATGTGTGTGCAGTCAATTGCACCCACTACCTCAGGGTAGTCCGCTATTTGATGGAAGAGATGCATATTGCTGGCCAATACCTCATGGGAATTGGGGAAATATACATGATCACCAACATGTGCTGACATGGCATTCAGGAACTGGTGCAGTACCCTGGATGCTGATGCCTGTGAAATCCCCATCATATCACCAGTTGGTCTCTGGAAGGTACCTGTTGCTAGTATTCTTAGGCCAACACATACCTTGGTTTCCACTGGGATGGGTTCCCCTCTGTTGGTTGTGTGTGTGAGGCGTGGCCTGCACAGCTCAACAATTTGCTGCAGGAGCTCTCTGTCCACTCTATAGCGCTCCACTATCTCCAGCTCATGTAGCCCCTGGTAGGTTACCCTGGGTCTGTACACTCTTCTCCGTCTCCTCACTGTGGGTTGCTCAGCAGCATTCGCAATGGCACCACCCTCAGCATCTTGCACATGTTGCCTTACAACAGCAATGGCAGCCCCTAACATTTTTTGTCTCAGTTAAGCTTTTTAAGTTTTCACTTCTCTTTGTTGACTGCAGTGTTGCAGTGTTTCTGAGAAAAACATGGGGGAATGTTGTTTGCAGAGTTTTAAGTGCTGGGCTGGGCTGGGCTAGTGTACTGCCTGTGTAATTGGCTGATTCTGATTGATTTCACCTGGCAGCTCTGCTAGTTCTCCTTGGTTAACTTCCTACTACTTCTTTTCCTTCCTTTTCCCTTTCTGTTTCCACAGGGGGCAGCACCGCCAAACAAGTGCAAACACGCACGCACGAGTGTACACGCGCGCACACAGACTTACACAGGCTTAGATGGGTGCACACACGTGCACACAGGCTTACACAAGCTTACACAGGCTTAGGCAGGTGCACATTCATGTATACAGGCTTAGACAGCCTTACACAGGCTTACACGGGTGCACACACAGGTTTAGACGGGTTTACAGGTGCGCACACACAGTGTAAGCAGCTTTGCAAGAAACTTTAGTGATAGCCACGGTGTACACCTTCGGTTTCTGGGTTTCAGTTTAGACAACTGTAGACACGCCTCTTCCAGTCCTGAGTAACTCACAGCAAACACATGCCACTCTGCTCCTATAAGCTTACAGTCTTTTTGATACATACCCCCTCATGATGTCACCTATCTTCTACTCTGTTACTCCCCTAATCCTACTCTTACACTCTAGGGACATGGTTCACATGGCAGGGAAAATTGGGATTCACTATCCTTATACTCATTTGCATAGGATTGCCTACTAATGCTTGGTTACATCTCTCAGACTGAGCTTCCCCCCTTAGCAGCCACTACTCAGTAGCCATGTTGTCTTCAGCCTGCCATTCACCTGCATGGCAGATGAATATTTTGAATAAAATCCCTATTTGTGGCTTTTATTTTTTGTTTTTCTGTTTTTTAGTGCGTCTCATGTTTGCGCGGCGCTGCGCTACGCTTAAACATCGGAGATCGAGGGGAAAAAAATTATTTTTTATTATTTTGCAACAGATAAAAATGCCAGTGGCCATATATTTGGCCATTGGCATGCTTCCTCAACTGGATGCATCCTTTATCTGGAGCTGTCTTAGCTATGTTTTGCTATTTGCAGAACAGTACTCAGTTGCCAACCGAGTACATTTCTGCAGATAACACTACTCTTACTCGGACAGTTTAGTGTTTCCTGGATCGCAAATTTACCTCATTTGCATAGCTTTCAGCAGCAAATGAGGTAATTTGCATAAACTAACACTGTCCCTGGAAGAGTCGTTTTAGGAGCTCTCTTGCACGCCCCTGCCGGCTGTTCCTGGATCGCTCAGCAGACATGTTGGCTGGCTGGAGTCTTACTCTACTCTTAGACTCCGTGCAAGCCTTTGTGAATCCGGCCCATAGTATGTTTCATTTTTGGAACAGTGTGTGCACAAAACAACAGAAGCAGCTTCCTTGACAAAGCAACATTGATACTGCTCTGCTCACAGCTGTGTGAACATTAACATAGTTACCACATTCTGATCATCCTAACATAATATTATTGTGCAAATTATCGTCAAATGGCCTTTCTTACTTTACACATTAATTTAGGTTATTTGTGACAAACTCCATTGCTATGTCTTGTAGCAGACACGGTTAATACATAACGCTGTACAGTGTGCAGTACAAAAGGCAGGTGCTTGAATCTGGTAAAATCTGTCAGATAACTGTGTGACATGAGTGTTTTATGCAAAGTATTTATGGCACAGTAAGAAAGGGACAACACCCTCCAAGGTAGAGGATCCATACACGTTGCAATAGGAAAGTGCTGCAAACCCTTCAAATGTGTTTGCCATGATGCACTATACCTTTTTCTGTGTCATCAAAGGTTGATACACAGTTTCTGATATCTATCAAAGCATGTATCCAAGTTTGGCAATAAGTAAATACAGATTATGTCACTGATTGTTCATAGGTATTACTTAATTTCCAAATAATAATGCTTTGTATTGCAAATGTTCATCAAAACATTTATGTTTTACTCTAATTCTTTTCTTCACACTGTAGAGCTTTGTAGGACATGAAGGCTTGCATAACATATCTTACTGTATGGCATGACGCAAGATCATCATAAAGTGTGAATGAGTCTGTGTTAGAACACTTTATAGGTTCATAGGTTCATAGGTAGATACTAGGCTATATGCCCAAGGGCATTTATAAGCCTAGCCAGAGTGTATTTGGCTTCCACCTCCCTATTAGATTAGCCTACTGCGCCTCTGTAAAGTAGGTCACAGAAGGTACCCTTTAAGATTAGTTTACTGTGCCTCTGTCTAGCAGGGACACAGAAGAGATCCCAGGGGTGAATTTGTGATTTCCCATCCACGCGTCCAGATTTCGCTTGAAGAGGGTCAGCGAGGGGCTATTTCTAACATGAATTGGGATTCTATTCCAGAGTGAGGGGAGCCTCTGGGAAATTAATCTGTCCCTCCAGCATGTCCTATTTATTTTTGTGCTGAGGTTTAAGTCCCTGGAGCATGTAGCTCTAAGGGACTTGGATATTTTGAGGTGGAGCAGGTCCATTAATTCTGGGTTTGACATGGCTTTGTACGTCAGGCATAGATTGCCTCTGAATAGGCGGTAAGCAACTGAGTAGAGCTGGAGTTTCTTTAGTCGAGCTGCATAGGACATCTGTTTGTAGCCCATGATCCTCTTGGTGAGGTACTTTTGGGGTCTCTCCAGTTGCTGCAGGTGTTGGGTAAGGTACATCCCAAAAGGGGCATTGTATTCAATTATGGGCCTGATGAGTGACGAGTAGAGGGGCACAATGACCTCTCTTAATCTAGATGCGAACCCTTGAGTGATTAGGTGGGCTATATAGAAGGTCTTTCTAACCACTTTGGGAAGTGATTATCAAAGGAGAGATTACTATCTACATTGGTCCCCAAATCTCTAATTACTTCTTCCGTACTTAATGGGTTACCACCTATGTGGTAATTTGTGGGCACCTTGTTTTTCCCAAAGGGGATGACTGTGCACTTTTTTAGCATTTAGCTTGAGGCCGTGGCTCTGGCACCAAGCATCCATCTCTGTGAGACCCTTTTGGAGGATGCTTGTGTCAGCTGGAGATTCGATTATGGCTCCCAGTTTGCAGTCATCTGCGAACTTTGTCAGCCATAATCCCCCTGTGTTAGCCTGAACCTCAGAGAAGTATATACCAAACAAGAGAGGTCCCAGAACTGAGCCCTGTGGGATGCCACTTGTAACTGGTTTGGATTCGGACATGGCACCTGCAATTCTGACCATGTGGGTTCTATCCCTGAGCCAGTTTGTAACCCATCTTGTGATATAGGGGTTGATATTTAAGCTGGTAAGCTTATTTATGATGCCCGAGTGGGGTATTGTGTCGAAGGCTTTTGCGAGGTCCAGGTTAGCTGTGTGGACTACCTTGCCCTCATCTATGGCTTTGGTAACTGTTTCAAAGAAATCAACTAGGTTTAAGAGGCAAGATCTGCCCTTAACAAAGCCAAATTGGGTAGGGTCCAGTGTCTGGAGGCTCCCAATGTCTTTGTTTATGAGTTCCATGATAGTACGCTCCATAGCTTTACAGACCAGACTAGTCAGGCTTATGGGGCGATAGTTCCCGAGGTCCGTTGTGGCACCACCTTTGTGGAGTAGGACCACTGCAGCTGTATGCCATTCTTTGGGTACATATCCTGTAGTAAGGCTAAGTTTGAACAGTGACTTAATGTGAGGGTTCAGTTCTTCTTGGAGCTCATGTAAGACACAGCCTGGGACACCGTCCGGTCCCATAGATGCTGTGGTTTTTGCTTTGGAGAGGGCAGCTTTCACCTGTGCATCTGTGATGTCAGGGAGGTTACATTCAGTTGGGATAGGCATTTGCTCCTTTGGGGGGGAAGGGGGGGGAAGAGGGGGAGAAGTTTGCACTGAATCTGTCAGCCAGGATGTTGGCTATGTCAGTAGGTTCGGTATATTTTGTACCGTTATGCAACAATTCAGAGTATATCTGGGAGTTTCCACCCATATTCCTGACATAACTAAAGAAGGCCTTGTGATTATCTTTAGTGTCTAGGGCAATTTTTCTTTCAAAACTGGCCTTTGATGATTTTATGAGTGATCGAAGTTTCTTGCTAATACTGATCAGAGATGCCTTCCCTTTTTGGGATTTTGCTCTGTCATGTAGTAGCTTCCTCCTTTTGTTGTATAGCTTATTTATGGCCGGGGTCCACCAGACAGGTCTCCTGTTTTTGGAGGAGTGAGTCTTAGTTTTATTTGGGATAGCACAATCCATGCATTCCTGCAGGTGCTCATAGAATGCATTTGTAAAGGATTCTGCGGATTGGGCTGTATTATTCTCTGGCCCGGGGGCTTTGAAGGATTCCACCTCAGTCTTGAGAAGTGCAAAGTTGGCTTTTGAGAAATTCTTTACCGTGATTTCCTTGGCTGGTGGTGGGGACGGAATATGGATGTCTAGGAAAATTTGTTTATGGTCTGATCTTACCAATGAGGGGTTTACCTCTGGTGTGGAACATAGAGTCCCCATGTTGGAGATTACCAGGTCCAATATGTTGTTTCCTCTTGTGGGAGTGGTGACCAGTTGTTCCATTGCGTTAGAGTTGATAAATTCAAGGAACCGTTGGGTGAGGGTGTTTGGGCTTGAGTAGTTTTCCCTGTCAATGTTTGGGTAGTTGAAGTCACCCAATAACATAGTGTTTGGAGAGACCTTCATATTCTCCAGTGTTCTCAGGAATGCCAAGTGGGGTTCCTGTAATAGGGAGGGTGTTCAATAGCAGGCTACAAACTGAAAGGCAGTTTTGCCCGCTGTTAATTGCACATGGATTGTTTCCGATGCTTCGTGCAGTGCCACTAACCTGGAGGTGTAGGTATCTTTGATGAATATAGATACTCCCCCTCCTTTTGTGCTTCGGTCCGAGTTTTGGGGCCGAAACGCATGGTATGAGTTATAACCTGGTAGTGCTGGTGTGCTCTCAGGAGTGTGTGTTTGCGTTGATTACATGATGTTATGGTGATGTTTGCTGTAATTTCTTGTGAGCATGCTCAGTATAATCCTGTAGCAGGTGTACTCCATTTATGAATGGAGACCGTGAACTACTAAACTGTCATCATATTTGTGTTGTCATTTGTCACTTGTATTTTGAATGTTATTATATTATTGTATTGGATGTACCTCAGTATATAACACATGCTTGTCAAATACACATTTAGAAGTAATATACACTCTTTCTATGGTAGTCAAATGACAACAAATGGCAAAAAAAGCCCCTTTCTAATGTGCACAACACAACAGCTGTAGGGCTCATTTCTCCTTATTTATACATGATGAAGCGGATAATACAGCATGTCATTTAATACACATCCATTCCTTATATATATATATATATATATATATATATATATATATATATATATATATATAGAAAGAGAGAGAGACAGACAGAGTATTCAATAACTTGCAGCCTATGCAGATAACCCCTAATGTAGCCACTGTTTTTGCTAACTGTTATTTCATCTCAACATGTTATCCACATTAACATAACATTTACTCCCCTTTGTTACAGTGCTGCATTATGTCCCTCTCACTTCCTGTATTAACATGACCCTTTTTAGTTATGTGCATGGTTCAAGATTTGTGAGCAATATTAATTGTTATTACATCGATATAGATGAATTTATGTTTAAAATATTTCTTTGTGACATAAGCACATTTGGCTGCATTATCTGAATACACTTTCTCATTTTACTCTCCCCTTGTACTTATGTCTGTAGTACTGCCATTGTATTCTGTGTATATTCTCCCCCCATTTAACATCTGTTGCATTTTAATTCTTGTAATCAACTTACCCTTACTTCATATATGCTGTCTGCACATGCTCGCATAATAGGTTTGCCTACAAGTAAGTTATTTTGTTTATAGTGTGTGCTTGCACTTCCCTGCTCCTTTTCATTACCATCAACACTGCTGCTGGCAACAAAAAGAGTGCATATAAATGTGTAAGTGTGATGAGCAGCATGCATAATCAATGAGTGCTGCTGCAAAAGAGTGCATATAAATGTGTAAGTGTGATGAGCAGCATGCATAATCAGTGAGTGCTGCTGCAAAAGAGTGCATATAAATGTGTAAGTGTGATGGGCAGCATGCATAATCAATGAGTGCTGCTGCAAAAGATTGCATATAAATGTGTAAGTGTGATGAGCAGCATGCATAATCAATGAGTGCTGCTGCTCATTGCACTAACTTGCTTAACTCACTTAAATTTCATGTGAAGCCTACACAATTTTTAACGAATCCCAGGGATTATGTTTGACACTTTATGTGTAGATCCCAAACTGTATATACAATTTTAAGGTACATGCACGTCATATTCACAATGAAAGATGATGTAATGTTTTGATATATGTATGTATATAAAGTGACTATCTTCTCTGTTTTGTAATTGAAAAAACTTTACATCTTTTTTTTCTCCTGCAATGAAAAATTTCTACTATGTTACTTTATGTCTACAGAAAGTAGAAATAGTGGCATTTAACTGTAATTTACTGTATGAATCAAGCAAATCTGACAGAACAGTTTGCAAATCCTCCTTCTTGTTACACAGTAAGCCTAAATCAATTGAATTAGTACATGAATAATTCCTGAAGCAGTGGAATAAATTAAGATTAAGGTGAATTATAGTATTGATCTCATCACAAATATTGTTCTTTTCTCATTTGTTTCACTTCAGAGCTGCTTGGGCTACAATATTATTTTCCTTGGCTATCCCTGTCTGCCTACAATATACTTTAAATGCTTGCCTAGATGCTAGAATGGTAAGACTACACATGTGTGATGATAATAGCAAAAAAGAGCACCACATACATATAAAAATGGCAGGACTCTAGCGTAGTTTTGTATCATGGATTGGCCCAGTGTCCTAGATGTGTACATGGCCAGCCAGGGCCATCCTTTGGTCAACTGATGCCATAAGCAAAAGAGCTACACAGTGCTCCCCTCACTATCACCCGCTGCCCCCATCCTGGTCTACCTACACCATCCAGATTACTTTTTTCAACATTTTGTTTCACATTTTGTCTTTCTCTTCAGTTTTTCCTGTATTCATTAAATACATTTTAAGAAACCATTTATTTACCAAAAAAAGTAAATGATAAATACTGGAAAAGCACCCCAGCTAGACTGGTGCCCTAGGTTGATACCTAGTTGGCCTATGCCTAAAGCCGGCTATGTGGTCAGCAAATATTTTGCTGCTGGTAGGTGATGGATTGTTGAGATCAATCCACACATTTACCATAGCAGTATTCTGGTCGTGTAATTTCCAACATCAGGTAGAGGTCCCACTGGCAGATAGTTCCTTTGGAATTCTCCATATCTTGGCAGCTGAACATGGTAGTAACTCCACAGTTAGTCTACTTTAAAGTGACTTTGCTATTTACATGAAATCCATTACAGCAAATGTGTTATCTCATCTTCAATAAGTAAAATTAAGAAAAGGCAATCCATCTATAAAAGCAGTGATTGCATTTATTGATGTATATGGCAGTGAATGGCTTTAATTCAATGAGATAATTAAAACTTCAGCAAGTGTTATT
Source organism: Protopterus annectens (assembly GCF_019279795.1). NCBI lineage: Eukaryota > Metazoa > Chordata > Ceratodontiformes > Protopteridae > Protopterus > Protopterus annectens. Next base: position 1,441,666,724 of record NC_056731.1, read on the forward strand.
AGTATGAAGGGTGTAGCTAGAATTTTTTGTTCTGCAAGAAATTTTTGTTCTGCTAGAATCAAGTCTATCAATTGGTGTGTGTGTGTGTGTGTGTGTGTGTGTGTGTGTGTGTGTGTGTGTGTGTGTGTGTGTGTGTGTGTGTGTGTGTGTGAAGAATATCTGTGCATGCACATCCATCAGTCTTTCTAATATTAATGTACTTCATGTTGTTTTTTTTTTTTTTCAGAATATTCTTCATGCTAAGTTGTCAGTAGTAGATACAGAAAGTTATTATGCTTGGAAAAGGTAATGAATGGAACTGGAAATAAGTGTGGAGTCTGAAAATGGCTTGCAGTACTCATTACTCCTGCCTCCTTTAGCTTACTGGGGTAAAACCATGTGGATGAATATGCACGTGAACCGGTGCTTACCAGGAAATACACAGTCATATATACACACATACACACAAGCTTCATATGGTTAATGTACCAACAACGGAGCAACATGCGAAATTTTCAGTTATAGTATTATACTTCACTGTAGAGGGGAAACTGCTGCACTTAACTGATTTCCTCATCTACTGAGGCCATTCAGATGTGTTAGGAATAGTAATAAGTTTGTATTTTATAAATATTTTTAATATTGAGGTGTTGAAATGAGACATGTTATGTTTGTGTGTCCATACCTCTCAACTGTACAGATTTTTGCAGAATATTCAGATTTTTGCCTCATATTTTTGGTCCATTTTTCATAAAATTGTGGTTTTCTGGCAAATAAGTGGCAAGTCATTTAAGGCCGAAGTTAGGAAATAATGACAGACATTTGACTTTCAGGCTTCATACCCTTCAGAAAATTCATGCAAATGAAAAACCTATTATTCTATCAACTTTCTAAATTTGTAAGAGCAATATTTAATAATTGCCCCTATTTTTGGGTCTTTGTCCTGCTTTTATTTATGGCTTTCTCTAGATTTCTTGCTCTAATAGGTTGAGAGGGGTCGACTTGAGAACACTGACAGATCGAAAAGTACAGTTTTGTACCTACCATAAATGTAGATGTTCGAGGATCCACATTGCTGCAGTCCTAACCATTGGGTAGTCCGCTGTCCAGTCGGCCCGAATACCAAAGTATATGGCTGACGTCGGTCAAGGCGCATTAGACTGATGTCAGGACGTCAGGGTACTAATGCGCATGACCGACGTCATATCCTCAGTCTTTTCTTGCCCCAGATGTCAGAAGACCCTAAAAAGACAAGGCCCAAACCAAAAACACCAAAAACCCCTGCACCAAACATATATACAATATATACAATTTTACAAGAATATAGCCTAATCCACACCACCACCCCTAAACACAGAGGGGAAGGAGGGAGGGTAAATTGGACTGCAGCAATGTGGATCCTCGAACATCTACATTTATGGTAGGTACAAAACTGTACTATGTTCTTCATTCCACATTGCTGCAGTCCTAACCATTGGGTAGAATCCCAAAGCAGAGGTAAGGGAGGCTGGCAAATCATAAGGAAGCAGGAGCTGTCAACATGCCTTGCAAAATAGCTGTGGCAAAACCAGCCCTAGATTTAGAGTAGAGAGGAAGGTGGTAATGCTTAGAGAAAGTATGCACTGAACTCCAAGTAGCTGCCTCCAAAATATCCTTAGTTGCCACCCCCCTTAGGAATGCTGTAGAAGTGGCAGTAGCCCTAGTGGAATGAGGCCTAATCCCAGCTGGAATCTCCTTGCCATGATGGGAATAACAAAAAGAAATGCAAAACCCAATCCACTTAGAAATAGTTTGCTTAGACACAGGCTTGCCTTGAGAACTCAAAGCAAAAGAAACAAACAACTGCTGAGACTGCCTGAAATCCTTAGTCCTGCTTAGATAATAACGTAACTGCCTATGTACATCCAAAGTGTGCAAAATCTTTTCTCCCTTATTTTGGGGATCTGCATAGAAAGTAGGCAAATGAATAGTTTGGTTTAAAGCCACACTAGAAACCACCTTAGGCATAAAGGAAGGATTAGTACGTAATGATACCCTATCCTTATGGAAAATCAAAAAGGGCTCTACTGCCATAAGGGCCTGCAACTCAGAAACCCTTCTTGCAGAAGTAATAGCCAACAAAAAAGCAGTCTTCCATGACAAGTATTTCAATTCCGCAGTAGCCACAGGCTCAAAAGGTTGTAGAGTAAGTTTTTCCAACACAAAATTGAGATCCCAAGCAGGAGTAGGAGCTCTACGGGGGTCTTATATTCTTTGCCCTCTAAGAAACTGCTTGAACAAAGGATGCGAAAACAATGGTGGGTCACAATCATAGTGAGCTGAAATTGCTGCAGCATGAATCTTAATGGAAGAGAAGGACAAACCTTTGTCCAATAACTCAGTAAGATATTGAAGAGCCACACTCAAATTAGGCTCAGAAATCTCCAAATTCTTTGCTGCACTCCAAAATAAAAATCTCTTCCATTTTTCTGCGTACACTTTCCTTGTACTAGGTCTCCTGGCTTCCATAATCACATTTAAAACTTGTTGAGGAAGTTGAGACCTGCTGTGTTTCAAAACAGAATATGCCAGGCTGTTAGATGAAGAGAGTGAAGTTTGACATTGAGCAGGTGACCGTCCTTCTGAGATAACAGGTGTGGAATCAAAGGTAAAGGCCATGGAGGCTTCCTTACCAGACTCCTTAGTAGTGGGTACCAGTGTTGCCGAGGCCAATCTGGAGCTATTAAAATCATCCTTGGCTTGTCTTGTCTGACCTTTAGGAGTATCTTTTGAAGAAGAGGCAGAGGTGGAAAGGCATACACATGAAGATTTTTCCAACTGAAAGAAAGAGCATCCACTTTCCAAGCTGTGTGATGAAACCCCTTTGTGCAAAACTTTGGCAGCTGGTGGTTTAGTGGAGAAGCGAACAGATCTATGTCTGGAGTTCCCCATGACACTGTCAATTTCTGAAATACATGAAGATCCAGTTTCCACTCGTGGGGATCCATGATTTGTCTGCTTAACACATCTGCTAAGGAGTTCTGTGCTCCCGGCAGAAACCTTGCCTGAAGAGTTAGTTGCAAGCTGAGCGCAGTCTCCCATAAAATCATTGCTTGCCTGCATAGAGGATAAGAATGTGTTCCCCTTGTTTGTTGATGTACCACATGACAGTTGTGTTGTCTGTTAGAATCAACACCTGCCCTGGAAGAAGCAACTCCTTGAAAGCCATTAATGCAAACTGAACTGCTAACATCTCCTTCATGTTGATATGTAGATGCAGTAGTCTGGCAGGCCACTTGTCTTGTATCCACTTTCCATTTAGATGAGCTCCCCAAGCAATGTCCGAGGCATCTGTCGTTAAAATCTGACTCGCCTCTGGCCGGGTCACAGAGAGTCCCTTGTTTAGGTGACATTCCTGAGCCCACCACAAAAATTCTTTTTGAATGCAAGGTATTATTTGAATGACAGTGTCCAAATCCTGGCAGTGCTGTGTCCATACATTTTTTAGATACCATTGTAGCTTCCTCATATGCAGTTTGGCATTGGGAAGCACCAGAATACAAGATGTCATGAACCCTAAGGCTTGAAGGACTGTCCTTGCAGTCAGCCCGGACTGAAGAGATAATTGATGGAAGTAACTGGAAAGATTCTTTTGTTTGTCCGGGGTTAGAAAGGCCATCTGGGCTGCTGTATTCAGTCTCACACCCAGAAAGCACATGTCTTGAGAGGGTACTAGACTGGACTTTATTTCGTTCACAGAATACCCTAGGCATCTTAGCACTGCTATGACATATTCCAAATGCTGTAGAAGGTCTTCCTTTTCTTGAGCCAGAATCAGGCAGTCGTCCAAGTAAGGGTAGATTTGAATTCCCTTTTGCCTGAAGTAAGCTATCACTGGAGCCAGAACCTTTGTGAATACTCTGGGCGCAGTAGATAAGCCAAAGGGCAATGCAGAGAACTGATAATGAGAATTTCCAGCTCGAAAACGCAGATACTTTCTGCAACTTAGTCTTATAGGCACATGAAGGTAAGCTTCCTTGAGATCTAAAGTTACCATCCAGTGATTCTTGCCCAGCAGAGGTAAAAGCTGTTGTAACGTCAACATTTTGAACTTTGGAATGTCCAGATAAGTGTTGAGGATAGATAAATCCAAAATTGGTCTCCACGTGTTCCCCTTCTTTGGTACTAGGAACAGGCGAGAATAAAATCCTAGGCCCCTTTCTGGTACAGGGACTGGCTGAATGGCCCCTATTTGGAGTAACAGAGAAATTTGCTTGTGAGCCTCTTTCCTTTGTGGAGGAGGAACGTCTGGCATGCCTTTGAAAGGGGGCAAGGTATGGAAATAAAACCTGTAACCGTGGTGAATGATATCCAACACCCAACTGTCTTGAGTAATTAAATCCCAATTTTCTTTGAAAAGAGACAGCCTTCCTCCCAAAGGAGCTGCCAGACGAGAATGTACTGGCAGCTGAAAAGGCAGGTCATTGTGTCTGTTTACGAAAGGACTGACCCCTGCCCTCACCAGAAGTCTGAGCAGGAGAACTCCCTGTTCTAGGCCTAAAAGAACCTTGAGCTCTGCCCCTACCCCATCTAGACCTACCCCTAGACTGGGAATCATAAGCAGGATATGTCCAACCCTTCGTAGGCCAATGTCTGCTAAACTTTGGAGGCTGCACCTGCAAAAAATCTTTAACAGTCTGCATAGATTTAGCCTTGTCCTCCATTTTCTTTAAAACTGCTTCCACAGGCGAGCCAAACAACACATCAGACTGTAAAGGAGCATCCAAAATCCTCGTCTTAACATGCTCAGCTAAATTCTGATCCCTCAACCAAGCATGCCTGCGAAGAACAGAACCAGTGGCAGCCACCCTCGAGGAGGCCTGCACAGCATCAAAACCACATTGCAAAGAATGCTTACCCACTTGTTCAGACACATGAACTAAATCCAGCAACTCTTTACACTCAATACCTTCCGCCAGAGCATCCACCTTAGATTTCAATTGTGAAAGGAGATAATTCTGGTATTTTAGCATGTGAAACTGACAATTCAATGCCCTCATGGCTAAAGTGGAAGAAGTATACACTTTCTTACCCCATCTATCCAAAGCCCTTGCCTCTTTATCAGAGGGAACAGGATTTTTAACAACAGAGGCCTTAACACCTTTAGGCCCCTGAGAAACAGTTTCTGGGTCTGCCCTAGGACTCTTAAAAGATACTTATGTGCTTCAGGCACCCTATAGTACCTATCAGGTTTAACAGGGGCAGGAGGCAAAGAATCAGGGTTCAGGGAAGCCTCTGCAAAACATCTTCCACCACATTCAACACAGGAGGTATAGCTAAGGGCCTATGCTGGGGTAAAACAAGAATTCCCTAAGCCTCTTCCTGGAATCAGAGTAATCTTGGCCTTCCCATTTAAAATGCTCCCTCATGGAATGCAGAGTCTCTGAAAATGAAAAATCCTCAGGTGGAGAAGCTGAAGGAGTGGAGTCATCCACATCAGAATCAGAATACTGAGGAAACTCCTGCAAGTCTTCAGCCAAGACTCAGAAGCCTCTGAACACTGTTCAAAACTCTCAAACTCAGGCTCCACCCTAGGCCTCTTATCAGGAGGGGGCAAAGAACCTCTAATCATAGTAATCAAATCCTCTGCCATTTTAAGCATATGTTTCTTAGGCACAGAACCTGAAGTGCTAGGAGAAGCCCCCACTGAAGCTAAACTTGGCCTACCTCTCAAAGAAGTCTTGGAAACAGAAGGAGAGGCTCTAACTACCTTAGGAAGAGAGGGAAGAACAGCTACCTGAGAAGCCCCCTCAGCCTGGCCTACCTCCTGAGAGGGCACATCCTGTAACAGTACAGTCTCAGCCTGAGACTCCAAAGAAACTCCTGGCAAAACCTCTGGCTCCACTGAGCCTTCTAAAGAACCGACGTCCGGGACTGCCGGTTCTTCAACCCTAGGCTTTGCTGCTTTGTCCTTGCGCTTTTTGGACGAAGCGGGCGTCGGAGCATCCGACGGCATTTTATAATTACAACGCTTCCCAAACACTAACCTGGCACAGTCTAACCTCCGCTTAATAGTGTGTTTGTTAAATCTAGCACAAGAGCGGCATCCAACAACGTCGTGCTCAGGCCCTAAACAAGGTATACACAAAGTATGGTAATCCCTATGAGGTATCTGTTTCCCACAAGAAATACAGTTATTCACTTTTTCTGACATCCGGTTAAATACTGAGGCAAGAAAAAAACAAAATGTTCCCCAACGGGGTACTTAGCCAACTTTGATTCGGTCTGAAACTCCGACTTCAGAAAATTTCAGAACGCCAACCTGCACTCGCAAAACTGCTTCTGCATCGGACCATGCGGCAAAAAAGACTGAGGATATGACGTCGGTCATGCGCATTAGTACCCTGACGTCCTGACATCAGTCTAATGCGCCTTGACCGACGTCAGCCATATACTTTGGTATTCGGGCCGACTGGACAGCGGACTACCCAATGGTTAGGACTGCAGCAATGTGGAATGAAGAACATCGCCGATTACGAGAACACCGACACCAGAAGGCCAACAACGGAAATAACTGACAGCTTGAAATCCTGAAGCTGAAAACACTGACATGCGAAACGAGCGCGACTGAGTAAGTATGCAATAGTGACGGACTTTAGGGTTAGGGTGCGGGTAAGGTAAATGTGCATTAGTGACGGACTGTAAGGTTAGGGTGCAGGTAAGGTAAGTGTGCGATAGTGACGGACTTTAAGGTTAGGGTGCGGGTAAGGTAAGTGTGCGATAGTGACGGACTATAGGGTTAGGGTTAAGGTTAGTGCATAGATAGTTGTGTAGGTAAGGTTTAGTGTAGGTTTGTAAGGTTTTTGGTGTGCTTGTGTTGTGTGTGTGTTGTGAGTCGGTGTTACGGTGTTCAGTAGTGTGGACTGTCAATATTGTGTGGTTTCGGTGTTGGCGTTTTGGCTGTCAGGTTTGTGGTGTGTCGGTGTAGTGTAGGGGATCCGTTGAGAGGTATAGTGTATACACATTTGTGTCTGTGTTGTTGAAAATTGCTCTGTAGCTGGTTTCTTGCTAACTTGTAATGCATACTTGCTCTATGACACAGCTTGTTCAAACTTATGAACACTAGGTGGCTGCAGATGAACATTTTGCAGTTTGTGAATCTGATTATTGTCTTTGTCGATTGTCTGCTTGTCTGATGTATTCTCAGCCTTTATCTGTGAGTTTGTATTTTGCACATAGTTTCTCCATATCCATACTTCTCAATCTCTGAGCATTAAAGACATGACCTTTCAAAATAATAGCAGAAGGTCAGAAGAGGAGCCAACAGATGATCCGCTGTGGCGACCCCTAACGGGAACAGCCGAGAGAAGATGATGATAAGAGGAGCAGCGTCTTATATTTTCACAATATAAATCTTCATATACTAGACCGCATATAAAATTGCTAATAGAAAACATGTGTAAAGGCTTAATTTATTTAGTAAGGTATGAACTCGTAAACATGTCCGACTTACAAAATCAAGTAAGAACCAGGCTAAGTCTGAAGGCAAAATCACAACGCTATAGTATAGTAGCATCCATACCTTTCAACCTCTTAGCGTAAGAAATCTGGACAAAGCCTGAAGTAATGGGGGACAAAGGCCCAAAATAGGGACACATTTTAAATATTGCTCTTATAAACTTGGACAGCTGCTAGAATAAAAGGATTTATGTTAGCATGCATTTTCTGAAGGATATAACGTCTAAAACTCAAATATATGTCATTATTTAGTGACTTTAGTCCTCAGATCATCTCAATAATTTGCCAGAAAACCTCACATTTTATAAAGAAAATGCCAACAATATAAGGCAGAAATTTGGATATTCTGCGAAAACCGAGAGATATGGTAGCATCACAACAGCTTTATAAAATAGATATATTAGCACCAGTCGACAGATATGTCCACATCTGCTGTTGCATGTCTGTTTCTTATAACATTATATATTAAGTGCCATCGGATTAGGGAACAGTTGAAATGACATCTGGTAAAAATATTCAGCCTGCATTCAATTTTCAGAGGTATGGTATTCGCCGTACATCATAGACAGAAAATAACACGGAATGCAATTGTAGATCGCTTTATTGTAACATCGTAGTTCCAGTTAAAGTAACAGATGTTTTCTCACTTAGTACACAAAAAGTCGCCAACTGTAATGCTTTAATGCTTCAGTATGCAAGTTAAAAAATCGAAAGCAGGATTTCAAGGTGTACCTGATGAAGAAAATCACAGGTAGTAATATACAACTGGTTGCTGAAATATTTAAATACTACACCGTGTAGTTTCAAACACATAACTTGTAGTCACGCAAATTTATGGTGAATAAAATTACTGTTAAATGACTATACAGTTGGTCGAGTGTTAGTTGAAAATGTTACAGTATACGAGATAGACTGCACCACTACAGCTTTGATTTGGAAACCGTAGATTTCCACAGGGTGTGGAGGTGTGGGCACCAACAATCCTTCACAGTTTCTTTACAGTAATTTATGGTAATAACCGTTCCTAGTCACCCACCCCCCTCTCAGTGGATACTCTGTATGCCCTTCATTAACACTCATTTCCAGAATGGTCAAATACCTTCCAAAAGCTTTGTGTACAACGGATGACTAATTTCTTCCAGAACCAAAACTTGCCACATCCTGTCTGCACCCCTCCTACACCCCTAGTTAAGCGACAGATTACTTTTGTTTCACCTTAGTTATTTACACGATTAAAGTAAAACATTAAAGAGGCATTCCATATCACGTTATTAGCATGCAGCTGTTAACAAGGCAAAGCTCTGCGTAAACAATTAAGCGCACACACCACTTTAACCAAGGCACTGATTAACCCCTTTATTTGGTTTCTTATGCTCTGTTTAGAATTACTCAAATGTGGGGCGATTTTAATTCAAGGCGTGTTATGTATTCGGACATTTCATTTACTTGTTCGCTCTTATTTTTACAGTGTTGACAACTAAACTGTCTGTCTTATCTGACTAATTACTCGGTTATGTGTCACATTTCTAAAGCAGTAAAAGCATCCGATACTTAACATTTTACTGCTTCTAAACATAGTTGAGTAAATTACTGTTCTGCCCCTGAGGGCACTGTAGTTAGCAATTTATTCTACTGTATTGTTTCCTTTGAAGCTAACGATTTTTTAAAACAATATCGAATTAAATTGCTTAAAATGCACATTTCTGCATTCCTAAAATATTGTCCAACAGTTAAGGCATTTGACAGGCAATCTGAAAGTATATATAGAGAAAATAAGTACAAGAAACTTAAGTATGGACCGGGATACCATATTATTTAACAAACATCTGAATAATAATGTTCCAAACGTTCTAGTTTGTCATTTGCAGTGGATACTGCTGGCTTGTACTGTCCAGAATTCTCTTGAATTTAAGTCATCCAACCACATAAAAATATACAGGTATGTAATTCCGTTTTGGAATAGTGTCTTGCAGTTTGGAAACTTGTGACAGAGGAGCTCATCTTCGTTAAAATGAGCTGGATTGTTTGACACCTTGTCCAGTTTAAGCTCAACGAGGTGTAGAGTATCTACAGTAGAGAAGTCACGCTTCAGCCACACATAGAATTTTAAAAATAATATATTTGTTAAGTGCACATTACATTACATCGTATGCAGTGTTCTAGTTCATAAAGCCCCATATCCCAATACAATAGCTGTTTTGTTCATACAAAATTGTTTTTGTTTAAAATAATGGCAGCAGGGTCAAACTGAAACTGCATTGCACCCTTGCAACGACAAAGCAATCCTTAGCGGGACAGGAAACAAGCAAAATGTATTACTGTGAAATCTGTTGCAAGCACATTCAGGGACTATGGCGTTGCTCTGCATTCAACCAGTTTACGAAAGCTTTTTCTGAAGCTGTCATCAAGAAAGGCATAAAGAAAAGGATTTAAACAGCTGTTAGCATAGCTCAGACTAGTAATAAAATATGAAATCCCAATGATTAGTGGGGTCTGCTGAATATCTGTTGTAAGAGCAACAATAGTGCTGAGGTGATATGGAGTCCAGCAGAAAATGCATACAGCCAGGATGATGACCACCATCAGCGTCACTCTTTTCTTGGCTTTGTCCAGAGCCTTGGCATTGGTGTTTAAACGCATGCTTCTTAATTTGCAAAGCATCATGGTATACAAGATGCAAATAGTTGATACTGGGATGGCGAAGCCCATTATTAAGGTATATATTCGACTTGCTTTCCACCAGCTGCTCTCTGGATCGGGAAACACAAAAACACACTGAAGTCTACCACGGTCATTATGAATTTTGGCAAAAACAGTAAAAGGCAAAATGATAATTGTAACAAAAACCCACACACAAAGGCTAACTATTTTGGCAGCTCTGTAAGTGCGATAGGACATCTTTTTAGACCTCACAGTAGCAACAACAACAAGGTACCTATCAATACTCATTATAGTCAGAAAGTAAATGCTTGAAAATGTATTGTACTGATCGATGGAAATAATAAGTTTACACATTAGTTCCCCAAAAGGCCACTGCAAAAGAAGGTAATCAGCAATATTGATGGGCAACACCAACGTGAACAGTTCATCAGCAACTGCCAGATTAAGTATGAACAAATTAGTGACAGTCTTCATTTTTGGGGCTTTTAAGATGACATAAATGACAGCCGTGTTTCCCGTCAGTCCAACTGCACATATAATTGAATATATTATGGGAACCGCTATGTAAAAGTTTGGAATAGGTCCCCGAGTGGTAATATTAGTTGAGTTGTAGCTTTCTGCATTACATTGGTGCAACCCACTAACACAAGAAGAATCTGATGTTACAGACTGCAAAGATACGTTTTCCATCTTCAGCACAATTATCTTGTTTCCAGTTCTGCCTGAGTTTAGATATACTTCTCCATTGGCAGAATAAAGTCGTGTCACATATTTGTTGTCAAAGTGTTTGGTATACTGTTTGTGTCAGTTTTTGGTTGATATATGATCTATTTTACGCCCTTTGAATTGGAGATACCACGATCTATTGTAGGAAAAATATCAAACAGTTAGATGCTGGTGCCCTCTATATCGTTGCAAACTTCTCTCCACATTTTCTAAATCCATATAGCTACGTGTCTTATGATTCATTCAATCTTCTTGCTAAAGTAGCACGTTCTGGAATTGTAAAACACTCAAAAAATCAGATCATCAGAAAGAAAACATATCCAGCTTAAGTACATGATTAATTTAATACACAATTCACCTTTTATGAATTAAGACACATATGCAGTAAAGTCAACGTAATTGTAAATAAGCGGTAACACTTTGCAAGATGTCAAAGATGCAAACAGTGACTGAGCGTGAAGTTCCATGTTCTAAACATGTAGCCAGGATGCTCAAACGCTTCATTTTACTTATCTTGAAATGCAGCAGTAATCTGCAAAGTTCATCTCAATGACATGCTGGTGTGCTATGCTTGGAGATATTTTTTTCTATATTTTCTTAAACGTTTTTCTCCCCTGACTGTGCATAAACTTAGTTTCTTACCTGGTAAATCTAAGGAAGTTATTGCTTTAGTAGTTCTGACAGATACTTGGCTGCTGGATGAGTGGCTCATATTGAGACGTGTGCTGAAGTGTTGGACAGCTCCCCATAAACTGAGATCCGGAAAAGTTGCGCCCAGGTTATTGTCGCGTCTCCACCGGGGATCAAAGCGCGCTGTCATGACCGAGATCTCTTGTAGAAGCCTACTGCATGTTTTACTTAAACCTCTTCCGAATTTATACCGCTTAGTTTTGTCTGCATAACTCATCCGCCAAGGTTGAATAGGTGTAGCGCAAGCGTCAGAAATCTCTCATTTCGTTCGTTAGGAACCAATGATGTTTCCCGACCTTCAGTGACTAGACTGTTATACAAAACTAGTCAGTAGGTCACATAGAAAACAAGTCAGTTGCATCGGTAACATAATACAAATCAAATATTCAAACTATTGCCGAATTTATTAACAGTTGTTTACGACCACCTGCAAAATGTTTTCTGCTAGAAGTTTAACGCGTGCCTATCCCACTCTGTTATGCAATAATTAAAACCCAGGCGTATACAGTCACTGATGTAATTCAGGCTTACAGTCCTGGTCGATCTTCATAGTCACCTTGGATATAAGCACTTCAGTTTCATTGTTTTTGAATTGAGTAGTTTACTCTTGATATATGAAATACGTATGAATAAATTACAGGGTGCATGTGTGAAATTGTGGGCGTTAAGACAGTATTGCTTTAAAATGCCCCGCTTATCAACCAACCATCCTGAACAAAAAAATCGCATCCTTCATCTCTACACTTTTTGAACAAAATAAAAATGTCATGAAACACAATCCAACATAACTGCCCGAGTAAGTATAACCATAAATTGCTCAATGTTTATAATTTTAATCAATCGGTGCAGAGTAGGCTGTGCTGAACGTTTTCAGGAAACTGATCTCTGCCCTGAAAGCATCCTTTTAAATTATTTCACCAGTGTAATAGACAAGGCGGCTCACCAACGCCTGGACACGAGGTACATTTCATGTTATTCGATTTCCTGTGCTACTGTTGCTGTATTGACCAGTGACTGCAGCTAGAGCAGCTGTATCCTTTATGTCACGTAATTAAACTGGCCATCTGCGTTCATTCTATGAGTGTTTCAAAACCAACTCGTCTGGATGGAATTAGCCTATTTCAATGAGAGACACACTTGATTGCATCCTAAACTCGAATCTTTGCTTTGTCCATTTTTGAAGACCCATCTCTTTTTGCACGGATAATAAGCGAAAAACACAATTCAGGTTGTATTCATTTACTTGATTGTTCAGACAGGCTTTGTGTTAACTTGCTTCTTTAAGTTTAACTACTGGCATTATAGAAGGTAAGTCAGTTTACACCCATAAGATAGTTATGCGGAAAGTTGTGGTGGGGTGGCAGTTAAACTCTTATGGTGAGGGCAGGAGTTTTTAGTACTCCCTAGGACTACCGCATGCGCTGACACACACACACACACTACAAATGTCCCAAATGGGTACATCTCAGAGAAAAAGAAACAAGGTCTACTAAGACCTGCAAAAGTTTAAGAGTTTACCGAATACTGTAAGTAGAGTAAAGTTCTAAATGAAGACCGAGGAGAAAAACTCCCAGGTAAAATAGAACATGTTTAATTGAACTAATAAACAAAACAAATCCGAGAAAAGTTTAAAAAGGAGCTGCTACTCTTTTAAATGAAAATCCTTTCATTATACATTAAAAACATTTTAGTTCTGAGTTTTAGTAAATACTATTCCTAGACCTAGGCTGCACCCCCCCCCCCCAATATCACACAAAGGTCTAAAATGTATCTTTCTATCTAAACTCACTTTATGCTGACCACATGGTCAGTAATTGAGATTAATTTCATAGCAAGTTTCCTTGATTAGGTATTAATGCAATTATCAGTAGATATTGTTGTCAGACATGGTTTCTACAATTTCTTACTTCCCCATGTTTACTGTTGTTTTTGTCTTTCTTTCTTTCTTTCTAGAACTCTTTATCTCCACTTTACTTACTACTGCAGCCATAGATGAGAGTTTCCCTGTAGAGAAGAAAGGTTGTATTTAGTTAATAGGACATATCTGCTGGCTATTACAAAACAGATTTCAGAGTAAAATGAAATAGAATTCAGCAATAACAAAGGATTTCTTAAAGCAATGATTGTCACATGGCCTGGAACTCAAAATAAGTTAGTAATCAAGTTCATTTGGGAGAAAATCTATGTAATGACTTGTCACAATGGACAGTTGATGCATAGTTTATTGGTAAAATGTTAAGTGCTCCATATTTTGATTATTTGGACCATAATAACTACAACAGGATTTTTCCCAAATTCCAACATTTATGAGCTCTGGCTACATTCAAAGCTTGGGGAAAAGTCTTTGGAAGTACAGTAGTTGTGCCATGAAACCTGTAAAGGACAGATGAAATATTTGGCCTTGTAAGAAAAATCTCAGTTATGAATTGCACTTTTAGTTTAGGTGGGAAAATGTGAGCAAATTTTCTGTTAATTTAAGAAAGACATTATATACCCTCAGCTGTCAAGCTGGCATTGTCCAGAACATATTGAAAATGCTCCAATATGGCTTTCTTTTTCACATGGAAAAAAACAGAAGTCTGGAAACTGTATGCCTGATCAGTCACATTGCTTGATTGTGCGCTGTTTGGTGATAAGTATAGCATTTGCTTGGAAAAGAGTCATACAAGAACCCAATTAGCTCCTGTAATGATACTCGATTGTTCAGCTATAATGTATGCACACATTTAGGGACTAGAATAAGTGTATAAAAGATTAAGATCCTGAAAATATAATTTTAAGTTTGCCAGTTTCAGTAGATATTGTTGTCAGACATGGTTTCTACAATTTCTTACTTCCCCATGTTTACTGTTGTTTTTGTCTTTCTTTCTTTCTAGAACTCTTTATCTCCACTTTACTTACTACTGCAGCCATAGATGAGAGTTTCCCTGTAGAGAAGAAAGGTTGTATTTAGTTAATAGGACATATCTGCTGGCTATTACAAAACAGATTTCAGAGTAAAATGAAATAGAATTCAGCAATAACAAAGGATTTCTTAAAGCAATTATTGTCACATGGCCTGGAACTCAAAATAAGTTAGTAATCAAGTTCATTTGGGAGAAAATCTATGTAATGACTTGTCACAATGGACAGTTGATGCATAGTTTATTGGTAAAATGTTAAGTGCTCCATATTTTGATTATTTGGACCATAATAACTACAACAGGATTTTTCCCAAATTCCAACATTTATGAGCTCTGGCTACATTCAAAGCTTGGGGAAAAGTCTTTGGAACTACAGTAGTTGTGCCATGAAACCTGTAAAGGGCAGATGAAATATTTGGCCTTGTAAGAAAAATCTCAGTTATGAATTGCACTTTTAGTTTAGGTGGGAAAATGTGAGAAAATTTTCTGTTAATTTAAGAAAGACATTATATACCCTCAGCTGTCAAGCTGGCATTGTCCAAAACATATTGAAAATGCTCCAATATGGCTTTCTTTTTCACATGGAAAAAAACAGAAGTCTGGAAACTGTATGCCTGCTCAGTCACATTGCTTGATTGTGCGCTGTTTGGTGATAAGTATAGCATTTGCTTGGAAAAGAGTCATACAAGAACCCAATTAGCTCCTGTAATGATACTCGATTGTTCAGCTATAATGTATGCACACATTTAGGGACTAGAATAAGTGTATAAAAGATTAAGATCCTGAAAATATAATTTTAAGTTTGCCAGTTGAAACTTAAAAGCTACATATGATAATTGTGGGTGGTGTTTTCTTCAAGGTGCAAATTGCTAACAAGGCCTTAAAGTCCCTTTAAGAAGAAGTTTAAACATTCATTTTATTTTTATTTAAGATTTTGTTATAAATTTGCCTGGTTTGGTTAAGGCCCATTACTACTGACGGTCTGAAAGCAATGTCTGCTTAAGTAACTTACTTAAGGTCACACACTAGGCAAAGACATAATAAATTTGAAACTGGATTGTATGATGGATCTCATTAGTAGCTGATAGTTTAACACCTCTGTGACAAGATGTTAGACAGTCATGAGGTAGCCTTTATGTATTATTGTATTAAGGAAATTACATCTTAATAATTGTTATGATAAAACTGTTTCATAGCAAAATAAGAATGTCAAATTTCACACCTGGCAAATTTCTTCTGTCCATGAGAAATTTTAGAATATTTCCATTTAACTCAATATACAAGTTAAATAATTGTATAAAGCAAGGACATCAAGCCATTTATCAAATTAGCCTGTAGAATAATTTTGAGTATGGTACAACATCAACAGCCTCATTAAAGTTTAATGAATTTTATTTTTAATTAATTTTATTTTTTTTTTGTAATTCTCACTAAAACTTGGAACTTATATGGTGAGTGAACACTTTTGGAGAAAAGAATAAATATTACAAGCTTTTTTTAGGAAGAACATTTAACTATGTCTCAGCATAGGCTACATATTAGAAATTCATACTCACTCCAGTCAAATGGCATGACTTCTCCATAGCTGATTCCTCCCCATGACAACCCCTCCCTCAATCCCTCAAAGAAAACAAACGTATCAAAGTTAAGAAAATGTCTTCTTATCTGCATTCCGCAGCAAGCCAAATACTCCTGCCCTGAAAGAAATCATGTCACATAAGGCTCTCACTCCTATCCACTCTCTGGCATTCCACACTTCCAATAATTACCCAACTCTTTAAGTTTGTATTTGTGTATATAATTTCTGTCCTACTACAACACTTGTTACTCTCCTAGTCCATTGCTGTAGTCATTATCTTTGATGAAAATATTGTCCTTCACTGTTGTCCCCCCCCCCTCATACTTAATGGATTTTCAGTATGGCTCATAAATTATGTATTTCCTGCAAATATAAACAGAAAAAATGTTTAACTTTACAATTCTACTGTTTGAGAATGTTTTTATTCACCCATGTTGTCCCTGAAATGGTAATCTTTGATTAGTTCATTACCACAATAATCAAATGTAAACAAAATAAAATAAAATAAAAGTCTCACACAGGCTTCCAGAAATGCCATACCAAAGCAAACATGGGTTCTGACATTGCATACGGAAACCCACAGAGTACTTCCTGATATGTATTATTTTTCAAGTTAATTGTTGGAATTTTAAATATCTGAAAACACAACTTGAAACAATTCTGTATCTCACAATAAGACACTTGAAAAAGATTTTTGATATGGAGCAAACCTTAACTGATATGGAGGAAGGACAAAGAAACCTTGTTTGGACCACAAGTTTCCTAATAAACAGACACATTTAATTCAGAAAAATGATTATCTTGAAAATAATATAATGTAAGAATTTGAGAACTCATAGCCTGTTAGAGGAGGCACGTGGACCAGATATGATTGAATTCCTAGTGAGATGGCTACTAGCAATGTCATCACTTTCTTTCATAACAGAAAAGGTCAATTTAGCATTAATATCTCAACCATCTCAGCACAGAGAGAAACATTGTCAGTTTGAACCCTGGGTACTTTCAAGGTAATCAAATACTTCTGCATTTTACATGAACATTAAAGAATATTGTATACAAAGTTTTCAAATGTCACTTTGACTTTATTTTCATGAATTAATGGCATAACATAGAGGATGCTGATCTTGTGAGAGCTCTTTGAGCTGAGAATATTAGATTTTCTGTAATGCTTGCAGCAGAAACAAGACGTGTTTTGTCATCTAAAGAAGGTGTCTTTTAAAGAGTCAGGCAGCATTTTAGGGATTTATGCTACATTCTCCTTAGAAGTGATAAAGTGATCCCAATCTGAAGAGAAAAGAAGAGAAGAGGTACCTTTCAAAAGGTATGTGGCCACATCCAATTTTCAAAGATTCAAAATCGTATTTTTGTTTCTTTCTTGTTCATTTTGTGTACTACTTTATTCAGTGACTTCAGTTTCTTGATGATATCTCCCCTCTCCAAATAAGATAAAGATACTGGTAGGTAGCCCATCTAGAAATAGTTGCAATATAGTTTTCTTTTGCAGTTCTAGGTTTCTATTGGGATTTACAATTAACAGGATATAATGGAAATGGGGAATCACTTTTTATAGTTTCCATTCATTAACTCCCTCCTTTGCGAGCATAGTATTAAGCATACATATCATCAAACTAGCCATAGGACTCAAATCTGTGGAGAGAGGCACCACATTATAAAAAGACAATTATAGTTTCACTGTCAACAAAGCAAATATTGCTGATGAGCAAAGGTCTCTTTTTTTTGTGAAATACTGAAACTGAAGCAATTTTATGTTTCAGCATTAACCATATTGTTCAAAAGCTCTTCAATCACAGAGTTACTAGAATGCATTTTCTTGGCTTTTTTATTGTGTTTTTCTATGTCAATAACTTCAAGTAACACTGAGTATATATTTTAATAGAAGTAAGTAAATATATCTTTTTGGGAAGTGTTAATGAAACTGACCTATGAGTTATATTATATATATCTGTTAGCTAACGATGTTTTGATGCTATATGAAAGAAGTCCTAGAATCTGCATTTTTGTAATTTTATGTGTGTGTGTATATGTGTATATATATATATATATATATATATATATATATATATATATATATATATATATACCTATATATACCCATATATATATTTTTATATTTTTTAAATATATGTACATGCATTTGGAATTATTTATGCATGGCATTAGCCAAAGAGAACTGCAACTTTAAGTTTTTTAAGAGATTTTATCATGTGATTTTTATTAAGACATTTTATTGGCTTCTGATAGAAGTGAATGATATTTAAAAGGATTTTGAATGCTTTGTGACCGTTTTTAAGTCTGAAGAAGCATCCTTGGAGACACGAAAGCGTTTACTTTTGTGGAATAAAGAAGTAATTTTCAGTCATTTTTAGTGGTTTGCTTCGATTGTTGTGGAGTACCTACCATTCGTTGTTTCGATTGACACTAAGTATTACATTAGCACCTATTCAGACAATACATTCAGCACATATTCAAAATCAGGAGGGCTTCTGACTAAATTTTTAAGTAGGACCATGTGTCTGGAGCAACCAGATAAAACATATGATTTGTAGTTTTCTCATCACTGTATGCATCAAACAGGTCAACTGCATGGATGTATCTACAGAAGTCAGTTAACATTTTTGAGTAAACAGCTGCTAATGATGATTGAAAATCTGCACTAGATTGGAATGGCAGCAGTCATAGTTAGTAATGTGTGGTGAATAAAATTAGAAATTATTTTATTTATTTATTTTTTATTTTGTTTTGCATTTTGATCACCAAGGTAGAGCACTGATCACAGCAGGACCAATTACAGGCTTAGCCTAGGTTATTGCCACAGTAACAATACTCTTTTAGCTAGTGCAACGCAATGGGAAGACCAACAATGGAAAAACAACAACAGTAACAGTAGAAGATAGTGCTTTTGTTCAACATTTGTTTACTGGGAAAGAGCCCACTTTGAGCAGAGGCCCAGGGAGAAATGCTTGAGGAAACCCACACTAACACAGGGAGGACACAGAGACTCTGCACAGAAAACAACCTAGTCAAGAATTGAACCAGTGAATCTCTTGCTGTACAATACCAACATTAACCATTGCATCACTCAAGAAATTCATTGTTTATACATATAAATTAAAAAGGAAGAAAATAGGTTACTTGTTAGTTTGGTATTATATTACCAAGCTGTAATTTAAGAGGTGGTGAACAGTTTAATGGCAAAGAGAAAGGCTATTTACACACTTAGCAGATGGTGTTCATAGAGGTGAATAGAGAAAGTGAGATAGTGTGCAAACTGAGAGACAAGCTATACACATATTTACAAAGGACGTGTTCAGTCAAGGCTAGTCATAAAAAAATAAGAAAGAAGAGAATAGAAGTGAGGAGACTTAGTTGGAAGGAGGTTTTGGTATCTAAGTGATATGTTCTGTATTAGTACACTTGCATTTATAGTGACTTCTTTTACACTTCTTGAATTTAGACCTGAGGTCAGAGTAGTTTGTTCATAGGTTCATATGTGTATAAAAGGCTAACCGCTATTTAGTTTGATGAGAGAGTTTTTATCATTTTTGGTGTTACACTTCCTAATTTTAGCTATGATTTATTTGTTGTTGTTGTACAACCTATTTAATTTTGGATTCTATCAGGGTGTTTTGTTGTTTCAGTTAGTTTTGGGCTTACTTCTGGTAGGCACAACCTTCTCTATGCAGTCATTGACATGGGTGTGCAGACCTTTTGTAAATAATTCTGTATAGCCTACTGTGTTATCTGAGTTTGGAGGGGCTTGAAATTTTGACAGGTTATTGCACAATGAAAGGTAGTTTACATTGGAGTAGTTTGCAGAGTTGATTTTTATTTTGAAGGAGACTGCTTTGTGGACTGACTACTGGGGGAAAAGGAGGAGGTACAGTAGTTTCTCATGTTTGTGAGTATCAGGTCCAATATGGTTGTATTTCTGAGAGGCAAATACAACATCTGGTTCAGGTTGTTTGTCTTTACAAAGTCTAGGAACCTTTGCACCTGCAAATTTGGGGTCATGTAAGATTTCTGTTTTATAGAGGGATAATTAAAGTCTGAGTATGGCATTTGGTTGAATGGTAAGTGTCTTCAATAGGTCTAAGCATGAGCTATGGGTTTCATGAGACGTAGAGATGGACCTGTAGCTTGCTAGGATATGGTATGGGATTTTTTCCATGGTAATCTGGACATAGAGGAACTCCATTGCATTATTCTGTTTAACCAACCTTGAGCTATGCCTGTTATTGATATAGATTGAGACACCTCCACCTTTAATCTGTGCTTGTGCAATTGCTGGTGCTGGGATACCCTCTATGGCTTTAAACCATGTCTCAATAACTGCACAGATGTCTGCATTCTCCAGGGTGAGAAGAGTTTAGAGTGAGTGGGGCTTCATTTCTAGACATGTGACATTGAACAGTAATGCCTTTAGATTTCCTTGGGTAGATTTTGCTATGTTGGAAGTTTTGTCAATTTGGCATTGCCTAAAAAGGCTCTATGGGGAGGACAAAAAAGTTTTATCAACATTTAAAAGCCTAGAGAGACAGGTGCCAACCATGCTTGTCAAAGCAATACAGTTTGTTAACCATGTCCTCCCACTGAATGCCACTAGGACTTAAGCCAATTATTAAAGTTAGTCATTATCTGCTCATATTGTGGCATCATCCTTGGTTAAGGTAGAATGCTGCTCAGTACTAAGCACATGCCAGCCTTGGACATATAGTCGAACAGCTCATTAATGTTTCTTTTCATATAGTCTATGGTGGTAGGCCTCAGGTTATTTACACCTACATGGACTATGGCTGAATCATACTTGTGCATGTGGTGCAGACATGAAAGCATGTGTAAGATGGTGGATTCTTGCCCCTGGCAGACAAATGATCATTATTTTCTTCTTGTTCAGTCTGGTAAGTGGGGCATCAGTATATTGTACAATGGAGTCTGCTATGATTATAGCCCTGAGTAGTGTATTGACTTGCCTTTTGGGCTTCATCGTTGAGGTTCCACTGGGTGTATGTGCAGTGTTAAGTGTTGCTACTGTTGATTGCTTATGAGTTTGTTGATGATTATACTTGCTGATGGAATGTCTGAGAGATCTTTAGGGTTTGGCAAGACTGCAATTAATTGCTTCAGAATAAGTAGGTCTATTTGTGAGAGTGCATACCATATGTGATGGCTCTAGTATGTGTGTTTCTGACAACCAGATTATACTTTTCTGAGTGCTTGTACATGAGAGTTTTGCATCAAGAGATATTGCATATGTACATATTTTGCTTACTGTATTTGTTTTTTTGAAGATTAAATAGTTGTCCTTGAATATTAGGCAATTGTCACACTTTCTCCAGATACCCATATCCACCAAACTGGCTGCAAAAAAATTGGGAAAGTACATCTCCATGATGTCTGATGTTTTATTAGTTGAGTTACAAAGGTATGATATACCAAGAGATTAATAGTGGCAGACTAAGGATGCTTTTGTGACTAGAGGCTAAAATGGGCTGCATAGTATTAAATTCAAGGGGCAGTGCTCCTCAGTATAAAAGCTAGCTGATCTATGCAACTCAACATGAAAAGTAGTTGCCCTACACTCACTGAGTTACTGTTGCAGTTTCATATGTAGTTTTAAAGGGAAAGTTTGGTTTCTAGGTGTCTGCATGTATGCAGTGCACTACTAACTTTTATTGAGCAATGAATTTATATAGGCACTTAAAACACAGGAAACTGG
Organism: Protopterus annectens; assembly: GCF_019279795.1. Classification (NCBI taxonomy): domain Eukaryota; kingdom Metazoa; phylum Chordata; order Ceratodontiformes; family Protopteridae; genus Protopterus; species Protopterus annectens. Next base: position 1,441,688,496 of record NC_056731.1, read on the forward strand.
CTTATAAACCCTCCAAGCAATACAACAACTACACTTACAGCTTTTTTATGCAATTCCCAAATCAAATAGACTAGACTACCACTAACTGTCACTAGATGGAATATCTCAGTTCTCTTAAAATAAAAACACAAAAAAGTATATGCTACCACAAAACTAGCCTGACAAGGCAATTTCAAGTCAATCAGTCAACAGTAAGGTGGCTTGAGCTAAACGGTAATTTCAGCCTTAAAGGCAGATAAATTGGTTCATAGAATCACAGGTAAATATTAGGCTAATGGCCACCAGGGCCTTTATAAGCCTAGCCGTACAACCTAACCAAGTTGTGTCCCTGTGTATCATGGGCATTTATTAGGAGGAGGCATGTTAGTAAAGAAGTCCCTAAAGATTATTTATGTGAGGAGGGGGTATTTTAGTTTGGGCATGGTTACTGTTTGTCTTTGCCTTTGTCCATCACACATTTGGGGTGAATTTCCAATTTCCTATCCAGGTTGTCAAGGTTACACTTAATATGGTTAGGAATGAAGTCTGCTTCACATGGATGGGGAGCCTATTCCAGAGCATAAGGATCCTCTGTGACACAAATCTGTCTTGCCAGCATGTATGTCCTATTTGTGTTGCAAACAAAATTTAAATCCTTGGATCTAGTGGTTCTGATGCTATTTGTTTTGCAGATATGCAAAAGGTCCATTGGAGCTGGATCTGCATGCACACATAAAACAAGAAATCAACAGTCAATCAATTAAATAGCTTCCAGAAGTGCAGTTTTAAAAAAAAGTACTTAGCTTTTCCCTGGATGGTATATCATACAAGGAAATCACTTTAGAGACACATACAAGGATGCCTAGCATTGCTGAGATGTGTAGGAATGAGCCAAGAGTTGCATTAATGTAACAAATTTATAGAGGTCAAAGGCTTCTGGCTAACTAAGTCCACAGATTATTGTAAACTGAGAGCAGTCATTGAATCCCTCCAAGATGAGAACACACTTCAGGAAGGTCTAATACAGATAAACACTTGGTGCCAAAGCCATGACTTAAAACTCAACACCAAGAAAGCCATTACAGTACCTCTTGAGAAGTCTGCCACCACAGCTAACTACACAATCAATAAAACTCTCTTAAAAGGTGATTATCTGGTCAGGGATTTTGGAACTCATGTAGATAGTAACCTAGTCTTTGACCAACATGTGTTCAAGGTAGTAAGAAAATCCTTCTATGTTGCTCAACATATAAGCAAGGGCATGGCATCTAGGTCTATAGAGGTCACCATACTACTGTACTTTTATTTATTTTACATTTGTTAACTGGGAAAATCCAGCTGGACCAGGTCCATTTTCAGTGGATGCCTGGGGAGAAAAGCTCCAGAATTAACACATAGTAAGTACTTAATACAATGAGAAATATACAAAAAGAGAAGACAGTAGATTACTTACAAGCAGAGACATTCAATAATTTGTTCTCAATAGTTTACAGGCACTGCAGGATTGAAATACAGTTAGATTAACATTTACAAATAGGTAGAATAGACATGACTACATGTGTTATTTTTTACTAGCAGTACATACAGTTTAAGACAGTTTACATTTCTAGTAAGTGCACACTGAAAGAAGTACAAATACCAGCGTGGCTTACTATAAGAAGTATGTATATCTATGTGAGTAAAATAGTGTACATTCTAGACTGGAGTTGTTTGGAGAAGGAGAAGAAAAGGTATAGAGACCTTGGCCCTCATCAGGTTCATCATAGATTATAATGCCCCCTTCTGTATGTACCTGACCAGACACATGCATCAACTGGAACACCCATAAAGATTTGTTACAAAATTAATACAGGGAGTACACACAATGTCTTAAACTTCAGCTTCTGGAAGTGCAAATTTTCAATGCAATTACTTAGCTTTTGCTTGTATGGCATAGACTGCAAGGAAATCACTTCGGAGACATAGGCGGGGATGCCAAGCATTTCTGAGCTCTGTGGGAATGCCCCAAGAGCCTTGCAAATGTGCCAACGTTATACATGCATTTAAAACACAGGAAACTGAGTTGAATCCCTTTTTCAGGCCAAAAGTGCAGGAATACAACAATGTGCCAACCCAGCATCTCTGACTGTTCATACCACAGGGAATCCTTAAAGTCCACCAACTCACCATGCTTCCAGAAAATATGTTTCCAATTACCTCTTTCTTCCCTTTCACACCTCCAATATTTGCTGTCTGCCTGAGAAAATTTATCTGCGGTCTACTTGGGGTATAAAAACATCAAAGTAAACATTTCCAGGCAAAGAGTTTTGAGACATGAAATATTCAACTGTATTTGACCTCTTATTCCTTCACACAACTAATGGTAATTCAAATACTCCAAAACCTTCATCAGTTGATTAATAAGACAAATTTGTATGATAAGAGTCATATCCAAAAACAGTGTAAGAAACTTCTCTGTGTGGAAGATTTTTAGTCCATATATTTCGAGTTAATCACTGTATATTAATCAGATCAGACAATAGTAGTAGAAGTAGCAAACGTAAACTCATCTTAAGTCAAAACAAAAAGTAATAATAGAAAATATATAATTGTACAGCATTACTAAGCATTCGAAAGTAATACAAGCTAGGCAGGCAGTCTGTTTCCAGTCGAAAATCCTTTATTAAGTACACAGACAAGTGATTCAAGTAAAACAAAAATAGAATAATGATTTCCTCACAAGCTTTCTAAATATATATATATATATATATATATATGAATATATATATATATATATATATATATACTTTTTATCAGGCATGGGAGTGGTTTATTGTGCTGTAAAACAAAGTGTTATTGGTACACATGTTAAATTCACATCCTTTCCCCCATCAGTGTGACATTTGAGCTGGTCCTGCCCTACTTAGTAGCTGTCATAATAATATATAACCCTTATGTACTTTAAATAAAATTTATAATGATGTGGTACCTCTTATTTAACCAAATTATTAAGTAGATTATTAAGTCTGTGATTTTATCCAAGACAATATACTACATGGCTGGAAATATATCAACCTTAGTTCATTTGGCAATCAAAAAATATATATAAATATATACATATACATTTTGCATGTAAAAATCAATCCCCGGGATTCATGAAGCTCGGCGCAAGGCCGGCGTAAGGGCTGTGCCGGCGGTGCAGTGAATAGCCGGCGTAGTAGCGCCATATGCATATTAATGAGAGTGCGCCGCAACCACAGACACGTGCGTAGTGTACGTGAGCGAGCCCAAGTAGGATGCGTCCGGAGGCGTGTCTAAGCCGGCATGCGGTGAGCAACCTAATGTGCTGACTGCCACGGTCCGCCCATAATAGTAATGGCAGCAGCCAGGGCCCGTGCAGAATGAAACGCACGTAGAGTATGCAACATAGTACCCGTCCCAACTAAACGGAGAAGCAAATACAACCCACGAAGGCTTAAGTGTACCCGTCCAAGGAGCAAAGGATACGCATGAGACCGCATTTGTCCCGCAATGCACCGTCAGTGGTTATACTCAGAGAAGGTGTACCGCAGCATGTCAGCGCGCCGCACCGACATAGGAGTAGCGACTAAGGTTACCACCTGTCCCACTTTGCGAGGGGCAGTCCCTCTATGGGCAGTTGTGTCCCATTAAAAATGGCAAATGTGCTAAGATTGTAGGACATAATGATATCCCGTATTTAATGTAATGGTTGCATGAATTGGTTATGTCTGTAACTGAAATACCTAAATGTCACAAGAAACAGAATAAGCAACCAAACTGCCACAACAATAAGCTTTTATTTAGGCAAACAAGTGAAGTTCTATGCTATATAGTGACCGTGTGTATGTGTCGGCCCGTAAAATCAGATGTGAGTCCCGGAAATATCCCACCTTGGCAACTGGAAAAGGTGGCAACCCCAGTAGCGACATGGGCATGGTCACCAGGGTTACCAGCTGTCCCAATGTGCCATGGACAGTCCCTCATTGGACAGTTGTGTCCCTGCAAACATCGAAAATGGAAAATGACCTGAGATTCCCTGCCAAAAATATTCCTGCAATATACATGTAATAGTAGCATAAAACATATAATTTGTATATGAAACACATACATGGCATAAGAAACTGAATAAGGAACCCAAATGCTAACAGAATAAGCATATAGTATGGCAAACAAGTGAAGTTCTGTCAACTCCACTTGCCGTGGGTATGTGTTGTCCTGCAAAATCCCAAGTTTCCACAAAACATGTCCCACTATGGGCATTGGAAAAGGTGCCAACCATAATGGTCACAAGCAGTAGTGAGAGTACATAGCCGGGTAGCTGTGTTGACATAACAACAGGAAGGAACCAAGATACCTTAAACACAGGCAAACATGTGCATAGCAACATATCCCACACCCAGCAACGTCTCTGTCGCATACACTGGATGGCGTATGTTGAAGTGTAATATCCAGAAGCAGAACCCATGCATTCAGATGTAATACACAATAGCCTCATTGTAGCATGTAAGTCCCACCCATGTACACCTGTGCACCCAAACCTGCTAGCATCCGTGTGCAGCTATACACCTACACACAATGTGCATACCTGAAATGTGGTAAGATGTTTGTGTTAGGCAGTGCCACGTGGGCAAATCGCACCCCACATGTCACCAACCCACCTCAGGTACAGATATGGAAATGGCTGCATGTGAATGTGTCTGCAGAATGTGTACATCCCGCATGTGGTATGTACCCGTCTAAACCATATAGGTTTGCATACGACACGGTGCACATAACTGTACACATGTGGACAAGTCGGGTTGTTGAACCACCGCATCGATGATTAGCTATGCAGAGAAGTCGAACACATATAGCGGAACACGTGCCTACCAAACAGGACATCCTAACAGGGTGCTACAGGCAAAGAAGGGGAAGGTGGGACATCACATGTGGAGAGTAGCGTTGCCGGATGGCCAAATACACACGGTCAAGGTAAAGGATGGAACAACATGCATATGGCCGGATGGATGTTGTTCGAAACATATATATAGAAACACATATGAAGTGCCAGTTTAGACTCGAAATACTATATAATGCATTGAATTGTACCGTACAATATGGCAGTAGAACTGATCATGCATGTAATTGGTGAAGCTAAGCTGTAGTGTGATGGAATTCTGACCCTGGCTGTAACCAGTACAGCAGGCTTATGTCTCTCAGCATTAATTATCTGCTGGGTTACAGAAAAATAAATGTATGTACATGCATAACATCACCCCTTCCCCTGAGGAGGATGGCCTTGTGAGCTCTATCGAAGATAAGAGTACAACTCCTTACCAGAGAGACAAAGCAACGTATTAAGAAATGAACTGACTACTGTATCGGAACAGTCCAGGGTCCTTGAAACAGCTACAATCACAGAAGGACACTGTAATTGACCAGGTGCCTTGCAAGGCTGTGTTATTCTCATGGGAAAACATTTTAAAAGCACGACCTCAGCACCCACGTATGTATAGACTATTGCGGACCATAGTGATGGAAATGCCCTGTGACCGACCACGTCAGTAAGGTGGGCAAAAGCTGATTGTAAACAATATATAAAGAAATTGCTTACTGTATAGAGTCAGACAAAACTCTCATACTTGGACTGTATATTATTTTGCCTGCCTGTGTACACTACTAAAACGTTGTGAACCCGAGCCTCCTGTGTTATTGACTGTCACTTAGAAAAGCCTACTGATAACTACAGTCTGGTTTTAACAACTTATTTGACATTGTGATCCTTCTTAGCCGGAATTCCCTTGGTAAGCTACAGGTCAGAGTGCATGGGTGGTTAGACATCTGCAGGAGAATCTGCCTAAATGGTTCTTCTTGAATGAAAAGACCTCCGACTGAATTGTTGTGTGTAAAGAGGCTGTCTACTGTCTGATCTGTGGCTGAAAAGCGGAAAACTGGATCCCAAGAAGAAAACATGCACTCATAAACAGGAGGCTCAGGTAAGGAGGGTTTGCCTCTTTGTGTCTATTGTAGATCAGGGACCAGACTACATTGTATTTCTGTTAACAGTTGTGATAGCAGGTCGAAGACCAATCCAAATAGTGTTAAATCTGGACATAGGTCAGGGGAACACAGAGTAGAGTAAATAGTCATTGTAGACACTACAGTGGATACAGGAAAGGAGATACCACGTGGTACGAGAGAAGGGTAGGTAACAGTCGAGTAGAGGATATGGGAGATTAGTGAACAAACACATCATGTGATCCGCGTTTGACGGGTGACGTGAAGTATATGCAATCGCAGAGAGCACATAATGTGAGATAGTCTGCAAAATGGGGTAATAAATATGACATTGATGGTATATTAGACAAAATATAGTTACTGAAACATTGTAATCTCTGAAAATGTGATGCACATGTTCTAGGGTAACCACCTGTCCCACCCTGTGAGGGACAGTCCCTCTTTGGCCAGTTGTGTCCTGCAAACAAACCGAACAAATGGCAAATGTCCTGATATCTCAGGACAAAGATTTCCCAGATATCGTTTCAAATGGTAGCATAAAACAGTAATTTTGTATCTGGAGCAACAAAATATCATAATAAACAGAATAAGCAACTGAAATGCTACAAGAATTGGTAGCTCTCCTGGCAAAAAGTGAAATCCTGTCCTATGTACTGACCGTGGGTATGTTTTTTCCTGGCAAATTACACGTTCCGAACACTAATGTCCCACATTGTGCATTTGAAAAGGTGGCAGCCCTAAGATGTGCAGGCGACAAAACAGCGACAATTGGGTATCCGTCAAGCACATAGGTGGATTGAGGTAGTGAACCGAAGGAACAGAACACTACAAATGCGAAAGCATCATACGTACACAGAGAAGATCATAATACAGTAGTAGCGACAGCCCCACCCCCCTACCACCTCCGATACCACATCCAGGATATGAAGCGGGAGGGCAGGCTAGTCCCCACATGTTATCCTGTGGCAACAGAGGTATCACAACGACCAAATGTAACAGAAGCTATTGAAACCACATCCCGAACTCGTAACATACCTAGGGACACTCGAGTAAGAAGACAGTCACTAGAACAGAGTGAGGATATCTGTCAATTAATTGAAGTACCGAACCGTCATGCAGGACAGGAAGGCCAGGACCCAACCCCCGTAGTGTATAGACCGTGGACACCAGAAGATATCTGTAAAGTCACAGAGGGAATTCCCCATCTACAAAGTAATCGCTATTCACCATGCAATACCCCTGTATCTTCTGATCGGAAAACAAAGGGGGAATGGCGGATGGTACAGGATTTACAAGCTGTAAATCATGTAATAATACCTAGGGTACCGATGGTGCCAGACCCACACACAATATTGAATGCTATGAACACGCCACAGAAGTATCTTACCGTGGTACATATAAGCTATGCTTCCTTTGCAATACCTATACATCCAGATAGTCCGTATTGCTTTGCATTTACATTCAGGGTAACAGATACAGCCATACCCGGCTACCGAGGATACTGTGAAAGTACAACGATATTCCCACAGGAGATGGCTAGCTACATTCCGGTGTTTACTCCACCCGGGGCCAGTCAAGTTCTACTTTATGTGGATGATATTCTGCTTGCGGCCCCTACCCAGCAGCAATGTATGGAAGATACAATAGCATTATTGAGATATTCAGCAGAACAGGGACATAAAGTAAGCAAGCATAAATTGCAACTACACAGAATACAGGTCAAGTACCTGGGATATGTGGTATCCAAGTAGGGTAGAACATTACATGACGATAGGAAGGTAGCAATTTCACAAGCACCCAAGCCAACTACCAAGAAGGGAATGAAGTCCTTTCTGGGCCGACTAACATTTGTCAAAGCTGGTTACCAAACAATGCTTTGGAATTCGCTGTATTGTCTGCCTTAATCTTTAATACACTTATGGCAGCACAACACATACTACACTGGATTACAGTAGCAGAAACAACTTTCTGCAGACTAAAACGATTGATAGCTTCAACATCTGTATTAGGTCTCCCGAATAATCATAACACATGTTGTCAGACCGTAGATTGTAAGCGGAGATATATGACGTCAGTCTTGATGCAACAGCATGGAAGTAAGCAACGCTCCATAGCTTACTACTCATTACAGTTGGACACTGTGGCATGGTCAGTGCCACATTGTGTACAGGCAGTTGTTGTAGCACCCATGGCAGTACAGGCCCCGGCCTTAATGTTATTATACCACCCTCTCACTGTGAGAATGTCTCATGCAGTCGCGATCATTCTGCTGCAAGAGAAGATAGCATTCCTGACCCGTGCTAGACATTTGTCTTGTTTGACCATACCACTGAGTCAACCTCATATGGTGATTGAACGTTGTACAACATTAAACCTATCAACGTCACGCCCGACACCTGTGTATGGCACACCACACAGTTGCCTATACGAAATGGATGAAATAACTACACACAGACATGATATCACTGATATACCCTTAGATGATGCAGAGGTGACAGTTAATGTGTACGGATCATGTAGACAGAGTCCTACAGGAATGAATCAAGTAGGTTATGCAGTAGTTATTGATAATGAGATTGTAGACGCCCAACCCCTGCAGCATAACGTGTCTGCTCAAGCAGCAGAATAGATAGCCTTAACACGTGCTTGTACTGTAGCGAAAACTGATGTGTGGACATTTATCCCGATAGTCAGTATGTTGTCTGTACAGTGCATGTTTATGAGCAGCAGTGGAAGAATAGGGGAATGATAACATCCACCGGTAAACCGATTAATCATGCGCAATTGATCTTGAATGCATTAGATTCCATTCAGTTACCCACTAAAGTAGCTAATTGTAAATGTGCAGGTCATAGAAAGCAACAGGATAACAGTAGGAAAGGTAAGGCATGAGCTCATGCAGCTGCAAAACAAGCAGCCTCACAGTTGGAAAGTGTTTGTTTGAATGAGGAATGACAATCCTCAGACATTCTAGATGTAGTAATGTTACAAACAATGCAAACATCAACTACGAAAGCAGAAAAGCCGACGTGGGTATGACGAGGAGCAATCCTTGAAGACGGACTGCACATATCCACAGTGAGAAAGCCAATATTAACATCTAATGTAGTCAGATATGCGGCTTTGTGGAGCCATGGGTAGAGCCATGTCTCAACAGGGGGGATGGTACATTTGGTTAACAGAATACCCCTAACATACGGAATTAGGAACCACATACAAACATCATGAGCAGCGTGTCACATTTGCAGTAGATATCATGCACAGGGAGCATTTAAACCGAAGGGAGTGAGTTTACCTACACCACCATAACCGTTCCATACTATTTGTATGGAGTTCATACATCTGAATAAATGTGAAGGGAAGAAATACTGTTTAGTGATTACACATATATATAATCAAAATGGGTAGAAGCATTCCCAACCATGAATCCGGATGCAGCAGCAGTGGCAAAGGTGCCAGTAAAATAAAGTATCCCTAGATCTGGCATACTGTAAAGAAGCTACAGTGACAATAGAACACATTTAGTGAACCAGACAATCACGCAACCTGGGGATTATTTTGTATTTCCATGAATGTAAATTGCATGTACAACCCACAGTCAGCATGACTGCTGGCACGGTACAATGGGATCCCGAGAAATAAGTAGAGGAGGTTGGTGGGTGACACCCAGACGAGTTACATTTGCTGTCTACCTCTAGCATTGCTGAGCATGACAACAGTTCCAAATGTAAAGTGTTGCACCCACTTCGAAGTAGTATGTGGAATGGCATATCATGTGCCAGAGTGGAAAGCAGTCATGCCTGCAGAGCCGGAGGTCGATGGCTCATTAGCAGGTGACATGAGAGGATTGTTAACCAATAACACTGTTTTGCAGTTAAAGTCTTTTACAGATAAAGAGCAAGTGAAGACGGACGCATAGCTGACACCAGTATCCTGTGTGTATGTCACTGTTATCCAAAGAAGATAATTGGCAAGTGGAAAGTGTGAAGGTCTGTACCAGGTACTGTTGGCAACGCCTACTGCAGTAAAGTATGCAGAGTGGTCGTCCTGGGTTCACCTCACAGTTTTCAAACCGGTAAAGGATATCAAGTCTGATCTACATCTTGTAGCTGATATACCATAGAGCCTGAATCACCCGGGCCAGACTGTATAACAATACAAAGCAACCCCAAAGACATTTGGTTTACTGTCATAATGATTATACACCTATTAACCATGTTTGTGTTTACTTTACATTTGCTGGGACCTTACCTGCATATAACTACACGGATACAAATAGTGATACGTGATGAACTGGCCACAGAGTGTCTTCCACACTTCAACAAATACCTAGGCATGACGCGTGTGCATGTACAGACTATGAACATTTTAAATTGCTGTGTTTGTACTGCCATACCTACATCATATGGAGGACTTCCGATGTATGGTGTCCCCTTGGGGATAGATTGAGACTTGTGAATATTTACACTTTGATACAGGTTCTGTGAGATCACAGGACAAAGTGGCACTGTACTTACCTGTTACACAAAAAGTAATTGTATGTTGTCATAAACATGATACAGTTCAAGTTGGTGGGAGTATTTGTAACATAACTGTGTCTTACAAATGTCATATAACAGCCAAAGTTCACAGTACTACTTGTAGCACCATTCATTATCTGTATTGAAGCTTCATGAGAACAACGTGGAAGGATGTGCAGAAACATCCTGAATTGTATAAACAGTCCTCTGTTATAGACAGGAAGATGTTACATGCAGAGGTAACCCGCATCAGTAGTAAAGTAGAATATTGTTATGTTGTTTGTGGGAAAAAAGCATATCAATGGTTACCTGAGAATTGGTCCGGCAGTTGTTATTTGGGTTATCTGGCTCCAGTCACATGACATACTGCACAATTGCCTCTGGGTACGAAACGAACTATAACACATATAGCTCGAAGAACTGGGAACACAGTCGAGAAACCTACTAATCCAGTGGGCGAAATGGAAGCTGTTCTGACATTCCAGTCTTCTGCAAGAGATAAAGGAATATCGATTCATATGGACGTCAGTGACAGCGTCATAACCTGGGCTGGAACACTCCCAGCTTGTGGAGTAGTGAAATCAATCAGGGAACAGAGGAAGTTGTCAAAACCTGTCGGAGGAATGATGAATGTGACTTTCCGCTCTTGAACTTGTGACTGATGAACTGGATGCAATGAGAACTGTTGTGTCACAAAATGTAATAGCGCACGACTGCACCCTGTCGGCGAGAATTGGTACGTGCGCGCTTATTAAAGAAGATCGCTGTGTCCAAGTACCACATAAAAAGACCAAAATCAACGCCCACCTAGAGGTAATACAGCAGGTGTCATCCATGGCGGAACCAGGCCCAAACCCACTGACGAACCATTTCCACAAACCATTTGGTGGATGGGGTTCAGCCATACTGAATATCATGATTGCCATTTGTGTTGTTCTGCTCATATTGGGAGCATGTGTCTATTGCAGGATACTTTGCATGTAAGTATTAGTCAGGGACTCTGTCGACGTATCTGTACCCGAGACTATGTATCAAGACCTGTAGTGGTATTTGTCAATACAAAATGCAATCCTTCTGGAAATGTACAACAAATTACTTGCCTAGTTAAACGTTCCAGAGAGGAAGAGGCTAGGGAATGAAATAATGTTGTATATGTTTCTGGATAGAATAGAAGCAATCAAAGGAGGGAGAATGTTAGCAAAAGACATATTTAAACATATATATGACGTGCTACTTTAGAAGCAAATAGTGTATAATGCTTATTATTCTATCTTACAATATGGCAGTAGAGCTTATCATGCATGTAATTGCCTGTAGTGTAGCTGCAGTGTGATTGAACCCTGACCCTGGCAGTAACCAGTGCAGCAGGTGTATGTCATTCAGCATTAGTCATCTGCTCGGTTAGAGAATAATAAATGTATGTACAGGTATATCTGTCATCCTTCCACTGAGGAGGATAGGCTTGTGAGCTCTATCTAACACAGAGTACAGCTGCTCACCAGAGAGACAAAGGAACCTAGTAGGAAATGGAGTGACGACCGGATCTGAACAGTGTTGGAACCGTGACAGAGCAGAATTTACCGAAGTACATTCTAATTGACTATGTGGCTCGCAAGGCTGTGCTATCCTCATGGGAAAACATTTAATAAGCATTACCTTAGCACTGTTGTAGGAATACAATATTGTGGACTATAGTGATGTAAATGCCCTGTGACTGACCACATCATTAATGTGTGCAAAAGATGATAGTATACACAATGCTCATACAGCTGTAACATGTATAGAGTAAAACAAACGTCTAAACTTGTACTGCATAGTTCTTTGCCTCCTGCTGCACAGTAGTAAAACGTTATTAATCTCAGCTTCCTGTGTTATTGACTGTCAGTTTGAAAAGACGAATGAGTGTTACAGTTTGATTTAAACAACGTAATTGACAGATGTGTATGTTCTAGCATGGGAATAGGTCAAGCCAACCATCACACTGTCCATGTGTACCACATACAAACAGCCAGTAACACGCAGTAGTAGTGCATGAAGGCATACACGACTGTGGGAATAGTACAGGACATATGGCACATGCCAAGTGCAGATGCATGACACAAACCCCAGGATGGGTGTCCCTGCAAAGAGGAACATGTGCCAACCACACCTCCCACAGATGTACCGGCAATAAAAACACATGGCAAACACACAGAAACACTACCGTCCAACACACGACTGCCTGGTCAGACACCAACATGAAGCATGCACAAACAGGGACTTGTGTAATGTTTGCCTTAACACCCCCCCATAGACCAAAGAAGAAGAATAGAAAGAACATATGCATGTAATGTTGTGAAGGATGTGTGGTAGTCCTCAGTATCACAGTGTTAGGGACACAGATACACTGTCATCAACTGTGACGTATGTGCACTGTACACAGCATACCAGCATGTAATACAGAGGACAATCATGTGCCACAGAAATATACACTGGAGAAAGAGGATAGGGGATAGACAAGTGTAAATGTGACAAACTATGAATATAGGTTCATACGTCCATAGGTACAGGGTAGGCCATCGTCCCAGGTTCAGCCATAACACTACACCATAGTTAGGATGACTTTGCCAACCTTCTGTGCTTCAGATAAAATACTCATGATATTGCTGTACCTCCGTCAAGCAGTGATAATGATGTAATCCCTGGCCTATACCTGCAATTCTCCATCCAATGGACAACATACCCGCGAACAAGGCTAGGAAGGATCTCTGTCTCACATGTACTGTGATGTAGATCCACAGCATTGTGAGTATCTGGGTGATATATGTGTCACTCAAACACATCCCATTAATGACCGTGACAAGGTTCATGTCACCTGCCCTAGTGGTTCTGAGGGATGCAGATACAGTAGGTGAAGCATACACATGACATATGGGTTGACATGGCCTCGTATGTCAGGCACAGGTCAACACTAAACAGCAGGTATGTGACTTAATGGGGCAGGGTCCTACAAGTGGGGCAGCATTACACAAAATGATGTCATCCTGCATCTGTACGACAATTAACCTATGAGGGCTTCCCAGCAGCTGTAGGTGTATGGTCAGATACAGTCTGAATGGGGCAATGTAGTAAATCATAGGTGTAACACGTAATGGGTACAAGGAGACAATGACCTAGCCTGATGTAGATGTGAATCCCTGCACAAACAGGTGGGCAATGTAGAAGTCCCACAGAACCATGATAGCAACGTGTGTGTTGAACGAATGGTGACCGACAAACTCTGTCCCCTGATCCCTGGTAATCACCCCTGTGCTCAGTGGACAGCCACCTATATGCTGGACAGGGGTGACCTAGTACTTCTCGACAGGTATGATGTTGCATTACTTAGCATTTAGCTGTGGGACATGTCCCTGACAGCAGATATGCATATCTGGGAGGCCCCTTCAAAGGATATCTGTGTCAGATGTCCGTCCCACTATGGCACCTGTTTTGCAGTCATCTACAAACAATGTTGCCCATAACACCCCTGTGTGTGCCTGTACCGTGGAAATGTAGATGTATGACAGGAGTCGACCCACGGAAGGGCCCCATGGGACACCACTTGCGACAGGCAGTAGGTCTGACATGCTGCCAGCAACTATGACCGTGTGGGTTGTGTCACATAGACAGTTTACAACACATTCTGTGATGTACGTGTTCACATCCCAGCCAATGGGTTTATCAACGATACCTGAGGGGGGTAATGTGATGAAGGCCTTTGCCAGGTCGAGGTAGGCTGTATGGACTGCAAGACCCCCATCAATGGCCTCAGTGACTGTCCCGAAAATGTCAACCATGCTTTAAAGGCATGAATGGCCCCTGAACAAGCCAAACCGTGTTGGATGCAAAGTATGTATGTCCCCTATGCGTTCATGTACGATCCGCAGTATGATCCCTCCCCATGTCTTTGCAGATAGGTCTCCTCATGGTAATGGGACAGTAATAACCAGGCTCAGTGGAGGCATTGGCCCTGTGACGTAGGACTACAGTTGCCATGCGACACAACCTGGGTACGTTAGCTGAGGTGAGGCTACAAAGAAATAGCTGTCCTAACTGTGGGTCTAATTCCTCAATGAGATAGTGGAGTACACAGTCGGGTCACCAGCTGGTCTCATGGATGCTATGTCCACTACCCTGGAGAGAGCATGTCCCACCCGTGTGTCACAGAACATTTGGTGACCACAGACCGCTGGTACAGACATCTCCTCATGTGTGTGGGAGGGTGTGGAGATGTCCTCACTGGACTTGTCAGCCCGTATGTTGGCAATGTGTGTATGTTGAGTAAACTCCACCTCTTTGTGAACCCAGTCAGAGCATATGTGGGAGTGACCTCCCAGGTGTTGAGCATAGCAACTGAAGGTGGTATGATTGTCAGCCAGGTCCATGTAGGTATATCTGTGGAATGTGCCCTGGACCATGGCATGACAGTGTGTAACTCTACACATATGATGACCAAGGGTGTCATACCTCACAAGGTGTCTGCTCCACCTTGTAGTAGCCACCTCCTCGTGTTGTACATCCTGTGTATGGCTGGGGTACACCACACTGGATGCTTGGCATTGGTACAATGAACCACAGTTGGGTAAGTGAATGCCTGGTTCATGCAGTCCTGTAGGTACTGGTAGATGGCAATGTGATTGATGCAGTGGCTGCAGTACTGCTCCACCACTGGCTCAGGGTCCTTAAAGGAGACCACAGTAGTGTGCAGAATTGTGAAGTCTGCCTCTGAGCAAGCAATGTGTATGGTAACTGGCAACACTCACAGCAACGGATGCCAATAGCAGAAGCCAATGTCCAAATAACATAGATTAACTTCTGCATGACAATATGTCTTATCATACATGTATTGACACGTGTCTGCTAATTACAATTGCAAATGGCCGGTAAGACTGGCCTAAAGTTCCCGTGATTTACACAAAAGGTCCCCAAACG